>NC_091124.1:55585000-55830000 GCF_040183065.1 Periplaneta americana | reverse complement strand
ACAATAAGGTCCTAGCGCTCCTTTCCGGATCTGAAATCGAAAATTGTGATAGTCGTATAAAATGTCCATGCTTTACTTTTGTTCCATCAAGGCATATTTGCATTATTTATTTTGCAAGTGTGGGCTGGATAATGAGAAAATTGCGTTGCATTTATTATTTAAATATTAACTAATTAATTACCTAAACATATTTTCATCCTGAGACTGTGCACCACTCAATTTTATATGGCTTTTCTTCTTTCCTTAGAAAGAATAAGAAAAATACGAAAATTAACTTACTTAAACTATTATTGTCATAACTTTTAGTCCCTATCGTATAGATTTTACTTTTTTATTTAAAATATTATTAAATAAGAATTAGGTACTAAATTTAATTAAATATATTTTATAAAGCATGGAGAAAAATATCAGCTTATTAGCTATAAAATTGTATAAATTTGAATGTGTAGAACCGTGCTTAATTGGAAATGTGCGAATATATCTATCATTGTATAGGCCTACAACAAAATAACTTAACTTAACTTCGCCATGGCCCCAAAGTTCTCCACTCGTCATTTTCGTTAAGGTACGATATTTGGCCAAAAGTTGCAGCAATAACTTGATGCGTGATGCGTTAGAACTTCGTTGAATACGCAAGGTGCATTACCAGTATCTCTTGCTATGAGGTTGTTGCCATATTGTATTAACTGTAGTTGCCGGTATATGATTTGCTCCGTAAGTATCCGTTTCATCCAACGGAATAAGTAGTGCATTTGCAGATTGTAATGTATCATTTTAAAGCCTATTTTGTGTACTTTCTGGCTATGTATTGAGAATTGTATTTACTATAGTTATGTCCTACTTTATGACATTATTATTATTATTATTGTTATTATTATTATTATTATTATTATTATTATTATTATTATTGATGTTAGTTGGGAGGCCGGAGGGAATAAGACCTTTGGGGAGGCCGAGACGTAGATGGGAGGATAATTTTAAAATGGATTTGAGGGAGGTGGGATATGATGATAGGGACTGGATCAATCTTAGGATAGGGACCAATGGCGGGCTTGTGTGAGGGCGGCAATGAACCCGGGGTTCCTTAAAAGCCATACGTAAGGAATTATTATTATTATTATTATTATTATTATTATTATTATTATTATTATTATTATTATTATTATTATTATTATTATTATTAAATGCTGGGACTCTTCGTAAATTCGGCACTGCAGATTCTTCCATGGCCAAATTAGGATTATCCGTTTAGTATTTCAATGAATGATATTTTAGGTATTGTATCCTGTGATACTTTATTAAAGAAGATTAACTCCGTACGTAGATGAAATTATTGGGGATCATCAGTGCGGTTTTCGGCGTAATAGATCGACAATTGATCAGATTTTTTGTATTCGACAGATAATGGGGAAAAAATGGGAGTATAAGGGTACAGTACATCAGTTATTCATAGATTTCAAAAAGGCTTATGACTCGGTTAAGAGGGAAGTATTATATGATATTCTTATTGAATTTGGTATTCCCAAGAAACTAGTTCGATTAATTAAAATGTGTCTCAGTGAAACATACAGCAGAGTCCGTATAGGTCAGTTTCTATGTGATGCTTTTCCACTTCACTGCGGGCTAAAGCAGGGAGATGCACTATCACCTTTACTTTTTAACTTCGCTCTAGAATATGCCATTAGGAAAGTTCAGGATAACAGGCAGGGTTTGGAATTGAACGGGTTACATCAGCTTCTTGTCTATGCGGATGACGTGAATATGTTAGGAGAAAATACACAAACGATTAGAGAAAACACGGAAATTTTACTTGAAGCAAGTAGAGCGATCGGTTTGGAAGTAAATCCCGAAAAGACAAAGTATATGATTATGTCTCGTGACCAGAATATTGTACGAAATGGAAATATAAAAATTGGAGATTTATCCTTCGAAGAGGTGGAAAAATTCAAATATCTTGGAGCAACAGTAACAAATATAAATGATACTCGGGAGGAAATTAAACGCAGAATAAATATGGGAAATGCGTGTTATTATTCGGTTGAGAAGCTCTTATCATCCAGTCTGCTGTCCAAAAATCTGAAAGTTAGAATTTATAAAACAGTTATATTACCGGTTCTTCTGTATGGTTGTGAAACTTGGACTCTCACTCTGAGAGAGGAACATAGGTTCAGGGTGTTTGAGAATAAGGTGCTAAGGAAAATATTTGGGGCTAAGCGGGATGAAGTTACAGGAGAATGGAGAAAGTTACACAACACAGAACTGCACGCATTGTATTCTTCACCTGACATAATTAGGAACATTAAATCCAGACGTTTGAGATGGGCAGGGCATGTAGCACGTATGGGCGAATCCAGAAATGCATATAGAGTGTTAGTTGGGAGACCGGAGGGAAAAAGACCTTTAGGGAGGCCGAGACGTAGATGGGAGGATAATATTAAAATGGATTTGAGGGAGGTGGGGTATGATGATAGAGACTGGATTAATCTTGCACAGGATAGGGACCGCTGGCGAGCTTATGTGAGGGCGGCAATAAACCTTCGGGTTCCTTAAAAGCCATTTGTAAGTAAGTAAGATACTTTATTAAAGATTAAACTTTAATTCCTACTAATGCCATTTTTCTGTATTAAAATATATTACATCTGTACTGTGATTATATTAAAATTTATTTCAATTTACAACAGGCACACAAATGACGAACTTAGGAAAAATATGCGTCCTAACTTCGCCACTTCCATCCCCCTATATCCCTTGTTTTTATACGAGGAATACCTTATTCTTTGCGAAACTTACAGTACAGCGTCTCGTTTAGGCACAGTGAAAACGCAAACAAAATGCAGGTAACATGTGGGGAAGGTCGAGCCGGACGATGAACACAAGGGATGCACAAGGTTTTAATTATCGGTACAACATTTATGGCGGAGAATTAATTGAAATTATATTTTCCAAAAACACTCAAAATAAAAGAATACAAATTGCATATCGTTATCATATACACATTTTAACAAACAAGAAATTTGTGACGTTGAAATAATTCAATATAGCAAATCAAATTTTGATACTTATATGATGTTGCTTTCAAGCAGCATTTTTAAGGTCATGCTCATGAATTTCATTTTCTGTGGTCGAATTAACAAAATTGCAGTACGAGTATATTGGTCTGAAGTGACAAGACTATTTTCTAAATATAATTATCCCTTCTCAAACTTCAATTTATTCAGGTACAGTAGGGTACAGAAATTCGGAGATTCGTTGCCGCCCTCACATAAGCCCGCCATCGGTCCCTATCCTGAGCAAGATTAATCCAGTAACAACCATCCTATCCCACCTTCTTCAAATCGATTTAAATTATTAAGTTAAATTTAAGTTAATTATGAGAGACAATCCAAATGATAGCCGTCCAGATCTTGGCATCCTAATCAATTCAAATGAACAAATAAGAAAATGTAAATTAATGTTAAAAATATATAATGAAATTAAAAGAAAAGAATATTCTGCGACAAAATGTGGTAGCTATCAAAACGATAAAAATTTATTGGAAATAAATAATATACATTGAATATTATAAAGATGAATAGAGATGGTGATTGATGATGTTCAATGTTAAAATGGTTGATGCAATTGTCTGAAGAGTCTTTTCAGGAACCTTTAATTTTCTGATGATCGTCAATGTAAATTTTGGAATTGTTCCTCGCGCACCAAACATAAGTCCAATGACATTCCAATCTTGAATATTATATTTATGACTGAGATCACCACAGCATGGAAGGTAAATAGCGCGTTTCTCTTCATGTACCTGCTTTGGTTGATCTTCATTAATTTCGACCCTTACTGTGGCATCAAGAATGAGACCAGTTTTTTTTATCTCGGTCAATTATTATGATGTCAGCACGCCGTGGAGATCCTTCCGTAGAAAGACATTGAACTTCCTCATATATTTCGTATTCACCATGTTCCCTTAATCTGTTAGCAACAATTATTGAGCAGACTGTGTTATGTCTGTCAATTCGCAGTAATTCGCCCTGAGGGCAGAAACCTAAATTAAGTCTCTGTCTTTAAAAATATAGAAAACAAAAACTTAACTCATTTCATTCCTTAAAACACTAGACCTCAGAAACCGAAAATGGAACCCGCAATAAAATTGTAGATCACGGGGATGGCTACTCTGGTGACCATCCGGTTTTATTTACTGTTATTGCGACTGTACTTGTGCGTGGCACTAGAAGTATCCCCTACAAAATTTTCACTTTGTTAACAACATTTCTCACTCAGGATTCTCTCCCTTCCTTCTGCTCTCTGCAAGGGCGATATCATAAACCGGAACAGATTTCCAAGTACTTGAAGCAAGGACGTAGACTGTTACCCCATCATCCCTGCTGCACTTCATCTTTTCCTTCATCACGGCAACGTACCCCCTCCCCGACGGACGAGAGGAAGGCAGATTAAATGAGGAAGCATACAAGTAAAGCACTCTTGCTGCTCTCCCTCTCCCCTCTCCCTCTCCCTATACGCTTGGACGATTATGACGCCATCAATCGTAAGTGTAATCGAGTGCCATCATCTCTTGTGTCATAGCCAACTCCACCCTGGAAACTATACACTCCTGTACTGCAGCTACTCCTGGCATTCTTTACCATGAGCACGATTCTTCTTTTATTGGTCCAATTTTTAAGATATTCGTATGTCGTTGGCTTAGGATATTAGAAAACACAATTCAAAATAAAATATATAAATGTCGTAATTATTAATCAAGGACAAAATCCTTTTCTTTCCTTTGCTAAATTACATCTAGTGTGACCTTACAACGCTTTGAGATTATTACCAGCCATCCTAATTATAACAGACTCCCTTCCCTAATTTGAATTTTAAATTTCCGCTTTCATATCGATCTCTTAACAGGACCTTACAAAACAGATAATCATATCAATTAGAGATATTGAGTTCGTCACAGTACTCACCTGTCTTCATTTGAAATTCTTTGTAAGGTATTCCCTATTATTCGTGTAACGAGTTCTACATACATACATACATACATACATACATACATACATACATACATACATACATACATACATACATACATACATAGAGTCGCCCCCGGTAGCGTAGTTGGTATGGCGCTGGCCTTTTATGCTCGAGGTTGTGTGTTCGATCCCGGCCGAGGTCGATGGCATTTAAGTGTGTTTAAATGCGGTAGGCTCATGTCAGTAAATTTACTGGCATGTAAAAGAACCCCTGCGGGACAAAATTCCGGCACACTGGAGACGCTGATATAACCTCTGCAGCTGCAAGCGTCGTTAAATAAACCATAATTTAAAATTTACATACATACATACATACATACATACATACATACATAAATACATACAGTCGACCTGGTTGGCAAGTTGGTATAGCGCTGGCCTTCTATGCCCAAGGTTGCGGGTTCGATCCCGGGCCAGGTCGATGGCATTTCAGTGTGTTTAAATGCGACAAGCTCATGTCAGTAGATTTACTGGCATGTAAAAGAACCCCTGCGGGACAAATTTCCGGCACACCGGAGACGCTGATATAACCTCTGCAGTTGCGAGCGTCGTTAAATGAACCATAATTTAAAATTTACATACATACATACATACATACATACACACATGCATACATACATACATACATACATACATACATACATACATACATACATACATACATTAGTATATTAATTTATTCATAGACCTATTATTGCCCAAGAGCAGGTCTTTAACTTCAAACCCAGCTTTCTCCAATCTTTTCTTTTTTTATGACTTCCTCTTAGTCTCCGCATATGATCCATTTATCATAATGTCGTCTATCATCTGGTATCTTGTCCTCACCCGAACTCTTGTCCCATTTACCATTCTTTCCAGTGCATCCTTCAGTAGACAGTTTCTTCTCAGCCAGTGACCCAACCGATTCCTTTGTCTCTTCCTGATCAGTTTCAGCATTATTCTTTCTTCACCCACTATTTCCAGCATAGCTTCATTTCTTATTCTGTCTGTCCATTTCACACGCTCCAGTCTCCTCCATATTCACATTTAAAATGCTTATAGTCACTTCTGATTTGAGGGAAGTGGAATATGATGGTAGGGACTGGATGAATCTTGCTCAGGCTAGGAAACGATGGCGGGCTTATAAGTGAGAACGGGAATGAACCTCCGGGTTCTGTAATAGTCATTTGTAATTAAGTAAGTTTAGTTTTTATTAGTCGATATGTGATTCAATGGCAAGGTGTTAGCTTAGTAGTAGTTGAATCGTTTATCCTAATGAGTGAGTTTTGTTTATGTCGACTGTATATACTTATCACGGAATTCAATTGCATTGCAGGAGTAATTTCTTACTAGCCAGACGCACTCCAGTTAACCCGAATTCCACGAGACGCAGTGCAAGTGCCTGTAGTGTTGTGCGGTTCTGTCAGTTAGGCATATTGTAGTACAGATGTGTCGGAGAAGTTGCCGCTGTACTAAGGCGGTATTACGTAGGCATCGTATTACGGTTATAGGTTATATGCACAAATCAAATTAGATTTTTTTTTCAGATGGATGCGATTGACTTGCTTATTAACAAAATAAAAAAGAAGCGAAATAATTTAAATATCATAAACATAACATAAGGCGTATTTACAACTAGAACACTCCAAAAAACAAATGACAAAAATGAGAAATCTCGTAACAATGCATTGTTGTGATCACGAACAAAAACGCTAAGAACATAATTATAAATTATATACAGTAGTGGCTTGTGCAGCAAATGCTGCAAACTAAGTTCATTAGACTTTCAAATAAACATTTTTCAGATTTATTTTCAATGAAGAATGCCAGACATTCGGAAAATTATTTGCTTCCATAACAATGAAAGATACTCTCTCGAGCCAATACTGAAGAGAACCACGCATATAAATATCTACACCACACCGCCATTAAATATATGAAAAAGACCCAACCCCACTTGATTAATAATTATAAAAATATTTGATTTTTAATAATATTATTATCTTACGTAAGTTTTATAGCTTTCAGTAACATATACTATATATATTATATAGCCGCCACCCAGTAAAATATAGAAATCAAAATCTAATTTAAGTTATTCTCTAAATCTACTTATATAACCCCAAAACGTTTCACTTTCATATCATCAATATAGCATTAATATGTATAATTAATGAAAAATAGTCACATCATGGCGTTAACTACAATAATATTTCATTTCTAATAGTAATAATGTCATCAAACCATCTGAAGTTTTGTAGTTTTTAATATCCAATACACAGCTGTACACAGAAAATTACACACCACAGAATCGAACCTGTAAATTATTTTTAGTAAGTTAAGTTTTTAATAACCAATTTAATTTGCGCTCTAAATATGTCAGCATTCTTGCAGATCATGCCTTCGTGTAATATTGTTTACTGTAGTATGTGTTTTGTTTTATTCTGAAATGCAACACGGCCGACTTGATGCTCGCTTCGCTTCTTCTTTACAAAAATGCGAAGGGTATATCAAGTCGGCCGTGAATGCTATTAGCTAGTTCTCAAAACTGACGACAGATGGATTTTGGAAAATAGGAAAATTATGTTTAAAAATCGGTATTTCACTGAAAACTACTATTTTTCCGAAAAACTTTGAGTCCCAAGCTTCAAAATGAGGGGTCATTTATTAAAATCCGTCCAGCCGTTTTCCCGTAATTTCCATTACCAGTTAAAATGATATATATAATATTAGAATAGGACCTGTGGACAAGCAAGGGCTTTAGTGTTATTGAGAAAAACTGTAACCACCAGCCCAACCATGAACACTCTAATTTTATTCACAGTTACGTTTCTGTGAGCTTTATAGTAGATATTATTTTATTTCGTAATCTTTATTTCTACCTAAAAATATACATACAAAGAAACAATAGGCTACATTTCTCGTAGTTGGGGAATAGTTAGATGAACCGAGAATCTTGTGTCTTATAAGTTGGAGTGGAAACAGAGCATGGGCCCATAGTAACATCCTTTACTTCAGAGAACCTTGCAAACAATAGGTTTCCAAATAAACTTAATTCCAGCTCTATAGCTTCATTTCATTAGTAAATTATACCAGAACTACCATTGTAGCAATTGAAGAGCACGGAGCGGAACTGTATCCTTCCTCATTGACTTCAGGAATAACGGACCATATAAGGCAGACAAATGGCGGCAATTGCAAGTAGTAGAGAACATTCTGCACCTCGCATGATAAGACGTTCCCTTCATTGATGGAAATTGAAGAGGAATTAAGGCGAATGGAGCTCGTACAGTGGAGTTCTTCAACCGTGAAAGTCCCGCTGTAGCTGTCAGATGACAACCTCTCTTAAGAACGGACCGGTGTTTGGTTCGAAGAAGACTTTGTGTGCGTTTTGACAGATGAAGAGGTCATGCGACAGGTTCTTCCACAATGCTTTGGTTGTTAAAGCTATTACAACATTGCTCCATTCCGTCAGGATAAAAACATTTTACCCCTCAGGTTTTTCCACAGTAATATCACTAGATGTTTTGATTTATCTAGAGAAAATCAAAACTCGAGTGGGATTTAATTGGCTATTATACGATTAGAAGAAAGTTTATAAAGATTAGAAGAAATAAAGTACTCCAATTGAAGATCTGAGAATGACAAGTGGATAAAGATAAGTTTTTATGACATTGAGATCTTAATGCGAAACGCAACTATAGCTCTTTCTTCATCTATTGGTGTGAAATGGTAGTCAAATACTTCATACAAAGAGAACTACTGGGTGTTCATTTCAAAGTGTGTCATGACGTCACTGTCGTGAGTCAGCGATTTGAAGCGAGTTTCAGATTTCATGTCAGAAAAATTGTTTATTAATCAAGGCGTTCTTCAATCTGAACTTGAGAACGTGTACTCTATAACTTGAACGTCGTAGCAACATATGGCGGTCTGCACGGTCTGTGTGCTGCCATAACCTCTTTCGAACTGTGTTTTGCGCGGGCAAGTCGTACGCAGGGTATTTGTTATCATCATTTGCGTACGACAACATTCCACAATACAAATCAAATGCTCCGTGTCCATGTTGATCGTCCAAATTAATGTCAACAAATACGTAAGTAATCGTCTTAACCCTCTCCACATATCCCGACAGTAAGAAAAGAACTCACCTCAGTACATGTTTCCAAACACTTCACATTCCTGCACTACAGGTGTTACCGTACGTATCGGTAAGTACTCTTCAGAATGAACGCCGTACTTGCTAGGCAACTTCTCTGGCACATAGGTAATACGCCTCTGTGGAAGTGTAGGAAGATCGAATTCTCTAGGCTCATCGGCTAGCCACATGACGGCATACAGCGAGCCATGACACACTTTGAACTGAACACGCAGTAGATAGCTGTGAATATTATCAATTTTTAGATTTTCACTTTCGTTGAGAAGGAGAATTGGACAAAGACCAGATTTACCCTGTTCTCACTTTCAGCGTAACACATATGCTCGTTTCTGATACTTTTGTTGCTATGAAGAAAGGAGTGCATGTGAATTAAATTAATTTGTATTTAGCTTGAAAGCTGTACGATTCGCCATTGCCAATAAGTCAGAAAAAAGTGAGTGATATTTTGAATCTTGAGAAGTTCATTCTTCCAGTGTATAAGCAGTAGTACGATCATGTTCGTGAAGTAGGTGGGGACAGTAAAGAAGAGGACATAGATATGGACTCAGAGTGACAATACTAGCATACGAATATGATGTGTTTTCTGACAGCAGACATTAATATTTTGGTAAATAGTACTTATATTTATATACTCATGTTGTCTTGAAGTAATTTGAATTCTTTCTTTGAGTATGAGAACTGGATATCTGTATTGCTTATATTTCTGTTAAAAATACAGTAAAATAAAGCGACTTAGTTAAATTTTTGCTACAATGGCATGAAATGATTATTTTCTTTATGCTAAAACATATCTTAAGTAAGGTTATTGTATATAGTGTTTTAAGTTCGCATTTTTGTCATCTTGTATAGAAATAAATTCAGAATTTTGATTGAGAGTGAGAACTGGATAATTCCATTTTTATTTTTTATTAATAATTCATTGGAGATTCAATTAATATTTACTTTAATGGTATACACAATGTTAAAAAATATCCGGCATTTCTCAATGACTGTTAAACCATGTAATGCATGATGAAAGAAAATAATGAAAATAGTTTTTCTCGATTATCTCAAAACTACTGAATTGGTTTTTATCCACTTATTCTCAGGTCTTCAATTAAAACTTATTAATTGACTTACTTAAATATTAAACTGTATTGAAAATATATTCTATCTTTTCATTATTACAAATATTCCTCTAGATGGCAGTAGTGTGTTATGATCAGGCTTCGCATGTTTGTCACTAGAGCTATATTGGATCGAGTAGTTTCTCCTGGTACATTAATGACATCAGTCAAAGGCACAAGCAAGTCAGACGAAATCTGTGAGTTTTGATTTGTGTTATGTAGAAGCGCACGTTGTTGCGTATGTTTGTATGTCGATGAGTTCATTGTGGTCCCGTTCAGTCATACAGGAGGTGCACCAGGAGACAAATGCCTCTTTAATAGTTTTTTCTAGCGTGACATTCCAAAAATAAGTAAAGGAACACATTCCTGAAATAATGCTGCTTATGTTTTGGACACTGTATGCCACCCTTAGTAACTGCTCTTTTGTGCACCAAGGAGCGTCCTGGAGTGCAGATCGTGTCTGAATTTGGAGTGAAATTATTTAAAATTTCTTATTTTCACGAGATTTTGTGCTATGCGTTTAGCTGAAAACGAGATTTCCTACCCTTACCACTCTTAAGTATATATCAAAACGTATGTTATGGATATCAAAATTCCATACCGTCTTGATTTTTATTGCTACTAATTATACCGCGCTTAATCTCAGCTTAGTCTTACCTCATTTTATATCTGTTCATTTGTGCCAATATCTTTATGAACTCTGGCATGAATATGATAATTCCCGTATTTAATTGTTCCATCGAAATATTCTCTATCGCTCTGCATTAGAATCCAAATATGTGGTAACTTTTGAAGGCTTCTAAAGTAATTGTTTTGAAAGAATTTTTAATTAATTGATCTTTTTATCCACAGCAGGTTCGTACGAGAGGTTGCCGCATGTAAAGCGATATGATGGCGTGAGGTAAGAGTTATACGTCTGAAACATAAGTAAAATTGTAGTTAAGTCAAAATAATGTAATACATCCTTGATATAGCCAGACCAGGATATTTAGAAAAATGAATTTCATTAACAATCTTTGGGTGCCTAATCAAATGATGACGAAGACAACCTTAGCAATTATTTACACTGAAGGAATCAGAACGGGCAGATAATTGTTTCACAGTATTCATTGAATATTGCTATATTGTCTAGCAGGTATTCAGTATTACAGATATCTGTAAATCCGTAAATGTTGCTCGCAATTTTATGTTCTTCGAATTGATTGACAACACGATTTTCAATAGCTGCGATATGTGGAGGACTGAAAGAGACGTAGGCATTTCATGACACTGTAAATGACTCTGTTGGATCAGGAATTCGATCCCACCGACTATCGCAAAAACGACAGGGCTGGAATGTACAGAAGGAAGAACTCCTCGTCGTAAGTACTCAGTTGGCCTTCACCGTCGCGTCCTTTCTTCCCTTCATACTCGTTCCATTTCATCCGGAGTTAGTCTATCTCTCTGGCTGACTTGAAATAACAGCGTTGGTTTGTTAGACTGTAGGAGGGGCCGGTGTAAGAAAAGAAGTAGTGTCGGTCGGTCCGACGTACTGGGGAACAAACACACACAGTATTATAAAGAACTCCAGCACCAAATCTTTTGTTCTTGTGTCAGTCATCCTTCTCCTTCCCTTGGAAATCCACCGCCCTCTCGACACACGCGCTTCCGTCGCGTTACAATGAATGAGAATCCACGTCACTCAGCTTCCGTTCTTTTTTCTTCCTAAAAAACTTATAAGTTACGTGTTGGAATAAACTTCCATGGCGCCACCGTGGTCATATATATCTACTCAACTCAAATTCAATGTTTTCAACATCCTCTTCATTTTCGTATCCCATCACTCATTTCCGACATCCCCTGGATGCTACTTTTTCATCTTCCTAGGGAAATGGAAAAGGAAGCTTGACAGTAGATTCAACAAACCTCACCCGCTCTCTTTCTTTAGAATCAACTAATTTCGTGTCTGCATTTTTTTGCTAATATCGTTCGTCAATACCAGACGTGATGAGAAGTGTCCCTTCCTGCGACGGAACGTCTCGAAAGTGAATCATTGCTATGCGATTTGGATTCTAATTTAAATTGAAGTTGGCGTTAATAATGTGTTCGTTACAAATTCTGTTCATATATTATTCTACATACAATCGTTATTCTTTTAATAATTCGAATAAAATTTATCATTTAAAATAAGTTGAAATATTCGCACTGCACGTATATCAGTGCACGTCGAATAAGGGGAATTTTAATGAAGCATAGAAGTAATAATCATGAACTGGAATGTCGCCTATGACATGACTATTTCTCTGTCAAAATTGCTTTGTTGTTTCCGGTAGAAGACTGGAGGCATCCCAACCGCATGTTATTCCATATTTATTGCGTTACAAAATGAGAAGTAAATTTAGGATAAGGGCAGAAAATGGAAGTCATAAAATGACCTAAACAATATTCATTGTTTAAGTTTGGAATAAGAAGAGAGGTATAAGTAAGGGGGAAATAGGAGTAACACAGTATAAATAGGGGTAACACGAGGAGTAAAAATAACGAGAATAGAAACTAGAAAATAGTTGAAGTAGAAGTATAAATATTGCTATGAACAAGATTGGGTATATAATTAAGAACAAAAGAGAAATTGGTAGCAGAAATATAACAACAAACATAAGGAATATAGGATTAAAATAAGGCACAGCAAAAGTTATATAAATGTAGCAGTGGTAGGAAAAAATAAAACACTGAATAGCAGTTGTAGTAGGGATAATAGTAGTAGTAGTAGTAGTAGCAGGAGAAACAGCAAAAGAAGAGGTAATACAACAGTGGTGGGGTTAGCGGTAATGCTAAAAGAGCTACAAGCAGATCTAATTAAGATGCAGAGAACTAGGAGCTACAAGCAGATCTAATTGATAGGTTGAAAATAAATTTCACAAGTTACTAGAAACTAAGAACTATTTGCTTAATTTTTGTCTGTTCAGAATTTTATTATCAAATTTCGGTTTATATTCAATCCATTTCTTAGACTTTTTGCTAACTAAAGGAAAAATGTGACATCGTATGCCTAGAATAAGTACAACAAAAGCTCCTCGTCTTAGACAAGGATCAATATCACATAGAGGACGAAAAAACATTTTTATTGTAAAAGAGATTTGAACTCGTGATCACTGTTTCCACGAAACATTTAACCTGAGGGTGATGAATGTTTCATATAAAGGTCTCCACTTACAAAATATGTTTGATAAAAAATATTGTTTTAATATTATTTATATTTTAAAGGGTCAATGAATTAAAATAATTTTTCAGGTTGTACGGAGATTTATAAAAACAAAATTATTACTGACTACGCCTATTATACTTGCGACAAATTGATTTATTCAATAGTCATCTGTATAAATTTGAAACCTTAGTAAATTAGCTGTGATTACCCACTTACTATTTTCTACAAATTAAGTATGTTAGGGTATTCAATTCCATTTACATGAGTGGCGTTTTTAGCTGAAAAATACTGTTGATAGTCCTTGTGACGTGAAGAGTAAGCATGAGAACTGATAATGCTTTAGGACATTTTCCCTTTCTGAATGAAAGTTAATAATATGTAGTAATTAAAATCATATCACTAATTACCCTCACGGTGGAATGAGTTTTTCTCTGGTCTAAAGAGAAAAAAAAAACTTTTCAATTTTAAAATTAATTCTATTGTGAATATGTCAATAGCTTCCAGCAAAATATTCTGTTGGTACCTAACATTGATGGAAACTGCAGAGTATGGTGGTCGCCAGGAGCGAAACAATTTAATGATTGAAATATTTAGGTTTCCTGGTGTTTTATTACAATCTAATAAATTAAATGTTTTTTTATAAAGCTAATATTTACTGTATTCCATACATGGACGGTTTTCATGACTGTGACCAAACGTGACGCAAGCTATTAAACTGAAAGTTGCATCATTTCACAGTGTTCACTTCTTATTACTCCAAGAGATCTTTGTTCACTAGTTATTTTTGTCCATCTCTCCTATTATCTTACTTATTTTTTTAATTTTATTTATCTGTATTTCTTTACTGTGGATAATTTGAACAGGAAAAATGATCCCCAATTTCCTTACAATTATTGTCATGTAGATTATGTGATACAAGAATATAATATTTGGGCACTTAGAATATAATTTGGGTGTTACATAAGAAATCATTTTTCTTGAGCAAAATAAATGTATTTCTTCCTTACATATTAACAGACATAAGGTAGAATTCAAGTTATAAGACATTAGCACGATATCAGCACAGCTATCTTACAAGTAAACATTCTTATAGAGGCAGAGAAAAAGAATGTTATTTTTTTCTTCCGCCATGTTAATAATGTCGAAACAAGTGGTTATATAAATTTTGGCCACTCGAGCGCAATTACGAGGTCCGCCAGAAAGTAAGCTTCCGTGGGGCCGTTTACAGAAAGAAAACATAATTTCATGGAAAGGTATATCGGCACGGATCAGCTATTTTATTGTTAAACTATTTTTTAAATATATTCCTCACCGGAATTGAGACATCTGTCATACCGTGGAATCAACAGAAATGTGCAGACGACTGTCACACATTGGTTCCGATCTCAGGCGGGAGACTTCTACGTTACAGCGATACAAAAGTTAATCCTATGGTATGGCAAATGTCTCAATTCCGGTGGGGAATATGTTGAAAAATAACTCAGTAATTGCTGTATCTGTTCCAATAAATCTTTCCATGAAATTGTGTTTTCTTTCTGTATACGGCCCCAAGTGAATTTACTTTCTGGACGACCTTGTAATTGTGCTCTAGTGTACGTGTAGCCAGAAGCACTTATTTCACATTATTAACATGGTGAAAGAAAAAAAATATTAACTTTATCTGCCCCAATGAGAATGTTTGCTTGACAGCTATAGGCGAAATCTCTAACCACAATTATTATTTTATATCCTTTCAATGTTAAAACCGGGCCGCTTTTTAGTGTTTTAACTGGTAATTACTTTGTTATTAATTATTAATTTTCACATCAGCGTTCATAGAACAATTCATGTTAATTAATCAAGAAGAACCAATTTTTACTGATACCTCACGTTGAAGAGAATAGAAATTTGTCTGGGATGTAATATAATTAAATTCTGTTGGTTACTTGACGTGTGACTCCAATTATAATTTCATTAATATGTGGGTTGCTGCATATAAAGCGCTCAGGCCTCAGATATAATGGCACATCATAATTATACTGTGCCGTGCATTAAAATAGTGTGCACTTTGATGTGGCGTAACACCGTGTAAACTGCGGCCCCAAACCCACAGCACAACCTTTGAGATTCATGCGCAAGGTTGAATTGATTATCATGTGCATATCTTTACTTGCGTATATGTTCCACTCTCTGCAAATTATTAAAATGTAGAGAGACATGTTGAAAACAGTATACAAATTTTGCTATCATCATTGTTTGTTTGAACTTAAGTTACGTCTCTCAGAAAATACCTTATTCATATCATGAAGATATTTTTGCTTAATATAATGTTAATTAAGTATGTAGTGTAGTTTATATTACTTTCTCACAATTATATTAATGGAGACAAAGCTTAAACTATGGTTTAAAAGCAAGCTTTCACGCCCCACATTAAACTGTGTGTGTGTGCGTGCGTGCGTGCGTGTGTGTGTAAATTATCTATTGTTAAAATTAGATGTAATAACGACGTAGTATCAAGTACTTGGTTATTTAGCGTCGATGGAATTGGTGATTGTGAGATGGTATTTGGCTAGATAAGGCCGAGGATTCACTATAGATTACCTGACATTAGCCTGGGAAAAACCTTGGAAAAACCCGACCAGGGAATCCGCCTAAGCGGGAATCGAACCCAAGCCCGAGCGCAACTCCAGATCAGCAGGCAAGCAGGCTTCCGCCTAAGCTACACCAGAGCCAAAAATCGATTTTTAATTCTAACTCTATATTTCTTCAATTTCATACACTCTCTAATTAGTTACTCGTACAAGCAAATAATTTATTAATCATATTCGTACCGTTGTACAATTTGTAACAATAAATATCTGAAAAGGTAATACAGTTCTATAGGAAGCTATGGCCATGGATAAATATATAACAGGATGCGAAACTGCGGTCAGCACCATCTGGCGGCGGGGGGCTGAAATAAGATGATCAGCGCCCACCGTCGTAGGTGGTGAACATTAGAACTACGTGTTGGGTACATTACCCAGAGTTCTCTGTTTATCCGATCGAGACGGTTCGAGATATTGCTCGAGGAGACGAGATGGCAGACCGAAACTTGCTAATAAGTGAACATTAAGTGATACGTGTGTGTATAAACAGTGATGTTTGTAGACGTTGTAAAAATAATGTTGTTGAATGTATTGTAAAGTAATAGTAATATCATAAATTGAACTATCTAAGTAGTTCTTGCATACTTTTCCATTGCGCTGTACAATAAATACCGAAATATTACAATCCCAATTATCTAACCTTTTGCTTTATTTTTTGTGTCTGCCTGGCTATATTTTAATCGGGTAGTGTAAAATAGATAGTCTCTTTTATCTTTCTGTTGGCTCCGGTAAGAATTTTCAGTAGAAGATGTGGTGAGGAATAAAAATGTAAGTGTTTTATTTTAAAGTGGGTTAGTTTTGAATATCGATGAGGGTGGGAGGGAATACTTTCTGCACAGTTTAACATTTTCGTCATCAGGTGCGCTGCTAAATGCATGGAGTAATTACTCTTTTCGCTACTTGGTGCGCTGGTAGATGTAATGACACACCTCCCCCCAACAGGTGGCAGCAAGGTCAGTCTCTAAAACAGCGCCTCTAGTATGTGTTACGGGAAACTCAGTAAGATCGCATCCTATTTTATATTCATCCATGCTATGGCGTTGAACCGTGATGTGATGGTGACGTGCAAAGCGAAAACGGTGTTTTGTTTAAATTGCAGGTGGGGGAAATGCCGCTATTGCTTACAGATGCGCAGCGTTAGCTCCTAACAACTTCTAAACACATTTGATTTATTCTGTACTTAAATAATTATGCATTTATATACTATAAAGCATAATATATTATGTCTAATTTGAGTTCCCGAGAGAAAATGATGTTTTCAGGTCAAGATGTAGCAACATTGCTTAAATTGGCCACGGATCATCTCGTCAGCCCGAAACAGTTCATCTCTTACGGTGAAGATTAAATAATACAAATTGGTAAATGTGATATATTCACAATTTATATAAAGCAATAAAAAATTCAAGTAAAGCAGCCGGGAATTTTAGTGAAGAGGGATGCAAATTAAGTTTGTTTTGTTTCAGTCGAAAGAAAAGTACAATAGAAAGCAAGAAAAATTATTTTCTCACCAAAAAAGAAGTAATACTGTAAGAAGAGGGCATTTTCAGTTACAGTTAACAATTTTAATATTAACATAAATTTACCTTACAGTAGGCATTTAATTATTTATTTTTATGCCTATTTATTCATTTCATTAATTAATTGAATTACTCAATTGCTTATTGGTTTACTTATTCATTTGTTGCTAATTTATTTTATTTATTTACTTATTTGCTGACTAACCAATTAATTAATTAATGTCCAAATGTATATGACCAACGTCCAGAAAATTTTTAGTCCACAAAAATTTAGTCCAATATACATATTGTCCAATCTTCATTCATTTTGGATATTCAGATAATAGAAGCACATTTTAAACAAATGCTAACAATAGAATACCAAATATAAGAGAAATAATGGAGAACTAAAAAATGGACAGGTGTTGCTAGGGAAACGCTTATGTTAGTTTTACTTGAAATTATCAGGTATCGATCCCAAAGTAATAACCTCAAAAAGGTACAAACCACTGCTCATAAAAGACGGCTACTGTTATCAATACTACTCTCATAATAAGGATCGAACCAGGATATATTGGCGATGTGAGAATCGGTCAACCTGTAATGAAATTACACAGCAACCCGCAGAACCCCGAGGATGGAAATTAAAGAAGGAAATTACCCTTTCTAAGAAATAGCTGCAATGAGTGCATGGTCTTTGTTCTTTGAAATATTTAAAATAAATCTCATTTTTTATATCCGTGATTCTATTTTCTTTTTTGTAATAAACACAGCTACAAAAATTTCAAGTAAATAAATTTGGACTAAATCAGGTAAAGACAAAATATATGTAGGAAGAAATTTCACATAATACTAAAATGACATGGACGAAAGATTTGTGGACAAAATTTGATATAGGACAAACATATAACTGGACAAACGTAAAATTAGGATCAAATTACGAATGGTCGAAAACGTAATAGACTAACATCCTGCTAACCAAGATCAGGCATAATCTGGTAGGCCTAACTATCAGACTACCAGAGATCTTTCCGATGAGACACTGAAATAAGAATGTTCAAATACTGGGTGTTCAGTTCAAAATGTGTCATGGCTCGCTGTATGTCGTCATGTGGCTATCCGATGAGCCTAGAGAATTCAATCTTCCTACACTTCCGCAGAGGCGTATTACCTAAATGCGAGAGAAGTTGCCTAGCAAGTACGGCGTTCATTCTGAAGATTACTTACCGATACGTACGGTAACGCCAGTAGTGGTAAGAATGTGAACTGTTTGGAAACACGTACTGAAGTGAGTTTTTTTTCTTACTGTCGGGATATGGGGAGAGGGTTAAGACGATTACTTACGTATTTGTTGACATTAGCTTCGACGGTCAACATGGCACGGAGCATTCGATTTGTATTGTGGAATGTTTCCGTACGCAATCGATGATAACAAATACCCTGCGTACGACTTGCCCGCGCAAAACACAGTTCGAAAGAGGTTATGGTAGCACACACAGACTTTACAGACCACCATCTGTTGCTACGACATTCAAGTTATACCGTACACGTTCTCAAGTTCAGATTGAACGCCTTGAATAATAGGCAACTTCTCTGACATAAAAGCTGAAACTCGCTTCAAATCGCTGACTCACAACAGTGACGTCATGACACATTGTGAAATGAACACCCAGTATAGTATTAAGTAAAAAGTGCGTTCAATCGTCGCGGCATCGGCATAGGGCACGGTGAACATGTTTTTTAGAGTAATTCATTTTATTCTTTCATTCTAATATTCCTTACAAATCTCCAGATCATTACGTGCCAATAGCGTCTGCTAAAATCACCCATAGTTGAAAGAGTAAGGTAGGTACGTTATATAAAGAACTACGACATCAGAGAGGAGTTACTCGCCCCGTCAGAATTAATGCACGTTACCCGTATTGATTATCCTTATTGCAAAACTTTTTAAATTCAAAGAATGCAAATGATGCGCTAGCACTTTCATGCATTCGTCCCCTTCAGCCCGTCCCTTTTCTGCTCGCGAGGGGATTGTGCGTTAGTGTTTGATGTTTACCGGTGGAGCAACTCTATTATCACGTGATTAGCATGTCAGATGGTCTCCGCTTGAAACAACATGTGATGGGAGAACTTTAGAAGCAATCAGTCTGTCCTGAAGTGACATGACACTCCATTTTACTCTTTCAAGACAAGCTCTTCTTGTAGTTATTTAGTGTGTTGTTTTAATATTCATAACACAAGTACTGAAAGTCGTGCTTTGAATTGCGATGTAAGTAAAAGTGCAAGGTCTAACTGCATCAGCATTAGGACATCCATAGAATGTAATAGCCGTAAAGGCACAGATATTGAATGTGAGATAAATTAATAACACTTTTGAAAAGTAATTGCGGAACAAAATTAGGCAGACTAAAAAGTGAAAATATCAGACACAACATCAAAAGTACAATACATTATTATTGAGAACAGAGAATGAGAATTGAACAGATCGGTAATATGAATAATTTCGAGGGAAAAATTGTTCCGGGGCCGGGTTTCGAACCCGGGACCTTTGGTTAAACGTACCAACGCTCTCCCACTGAGCTACCCGGGAACTCTACCCGACACCGATCCAATTTTTTCCCTCTATATCCACAGACCTCAAAGTGGGCTGACAACCGTCAAGCAACCAACATTTGAGTGCACACTAGCTCTGTGTGACTTTAATTGGATCGGTGTCGGGTAGAGTTCCCGGGTAGATCAGTGGGAGAGCGTTGGTACGTTTAACCAAAGGTCCCGGGTTCGATACCCGGCCCCGGAACAATTTTTCCCCTCGAAATTATTCAAATTAACTTTACAGGGGGTTATTCCTGAAAGCTTAATGTGCATAGATCGGTAATATTTCCGTATACAGCGTGGCATTACACCAAGAGGAAAGAGAAATTCTGTATGTGACATTCCATGTGAAATGCGACGCAAAAGCCTAACAACTATGTAATTCCTCGAAAAACGATATACGTACTGGGTGGAAAGTGAAATAACCTTCCTGATTGAAAGGGACAATACGGTACACGAAAATGAATAGAAAACTATATTACGTTTTCTGATTAAATGCACGGTTAATTATAAAATTAAGTTTGAAATTTCAGCAGTCCGGCAACATCGTCGCTAATACACTCTACTCGTGATACAGATGTAAGAGGTCAACGAGCTCTGTGAGTTTCCTTACGTAAACTGCTATCTGCCCAGACGTTGCCACTCGCTAGCTTCGTGCAATGGATTGAATTTAGTTGTTTTTTAAATTATATTTACACGAAAACCGTGCACGCTATTGAAATACGCCATAGGGATAAATTATTCCTTATTAGAATTCCTATCGATATGGACAAAAATCACGATCCTATTCGCAATAGTTACCGAATAAGAGATTGTTAAACATTTGGGTAAAAACAATGAACTTTCCACCAATATATTTTTGTTTTTTGTTACATACAACATGAGCTATTCGCTCTGGAAATCTGCAAAATTATTTCACTTCCACCCTGTATATATAGAGGGTTAGAAGATACTTTATTGTGTGAAGTCTGTTTTCTCGTTTAAGTCCATTAGTTTTCTAGTTCGTCTTTGAATTTGCTATTAATGATATGTTTAGTTTTGCCATCTGTTCAGGATTGAATGAGAGTCTGCAAGGAAGTCACCATTCTCATCCTTGATCACGTATTTTATTGAAAACATGTACCAAAATTAATGAACTTGATATATGTTACTAGTGGCATTAACATACGCAATAAATTTAAACTTGCAAACTCTTCAGCTCTTCGAAAATACATTTACAAGCAATGCAAGTCACAGTACTTTAACATAAATAAGAAATTATTTCAATTAATTATTGAAATTCGAATATTCGAATACCATCTATGTAACTATGAACACTTGTTTGTAAACAATAAAATTCTAAAAAAAATCTTTAAAATATTGTAAGATTTAATAAATAAATATCTGAGAAATGTAATAAAACAAATTTAAATTTTTTGTTCAAATTCAAAAGTTCCAACACCACCTACGTTATGTCACAATATGAAAAAAAGGCTCCACTAATAATTACTTCTAATAAAATGACTTTCAGAATAACCACAACACACAGAAATAAAAAAATAAAAAATGTCATGATGATATAAATAACTATATTGATTATAATTATATAAATAACACAAAATAAAGTAATATGGAAGCAGACACACTCAAAATTAAGAAAATGAATCTACAACTTTTTTCATGACATAAACAATCAAGCGGGGTAACAATATCATCCCAATTGAATAAGGCAAATTACTCTTTAAAATAGATTAATATACTCATGTTATTCTTATTTGAAAATGTTAATAGATATATAACGGACAAATACATGAATCGTTATTTGTTAAAAGGGCGGAAGACACTGTTTTAAAGTCATGTTTTACTGAAATGTGTTCTCTTACCATAGACGCATCAATTTATATTAAAAGAACTTAAAAAACAGTAAGAATTGTTAAAATGCAAGATAACATATAATTTATGGTAAAAATATGTATGTCCTTGACAGTTTCTTGACTCTCCTATAAAATTTGTATTTTTGGACTTCCGCCCTTTTAACAAATGGCGATTCACATGGAATTTAAAAGATCAATATGAATAGAAGTGAAAATAACATCGAAAAATAATCTGTGGGGAATTCCATTACTCCCTTTGGTATCAGGAGAGTTAAGAAAAGATCGTGAAATAACGTGTAACAGTAATGTAAGGGATACGTCATTTCTTAAACATCTGGTGGTAATTTTTGCGCTAGTACAATTATTTTATTGTAATTTCTATAAGAAGGAAAAGAAAAAATGAAGAATATCATATTGCAATTAACACAATTCTGAAGCATTCCAAGTGTCGTAAAATTTGAATAGAACAGCTGCGATATTGGTGCAGACGTAACGGATGATATAATGGTGTTCGGTTGTCAGAACTGCTGGATATTGATGGGACTGGAGTACAGCATGGGTTTCCTCTTCCATACGGATGGAGTCACAATGGAAAGTTGGGAAACTCTATCTTCCCAGCACGCCAGCAGATCCACTCTTGAGAGTGTTGGAAGTGTCCACAAGCTGAACTAACGATGCGACCTCTTTGCTAGAAATCGTCGTCTTTCCTTTCATCCCTCAAGCCGAACGCAATGGGTTTTTGGTCTGATTCATAGATTTTTTTACCTCCTGTGATTCTTCTTCCATCCCCATCTCTCTTTGTTTCCCGAGCAGTATATCATCCGTCACATAACCTACCTCCGGACAATCCGTCTCAAAAGACAAGTTCAAATGAATGTGTCCGAGCAAGAAGTGAAGCCACGTCAGATCTTTCTTAAGATTAACATTTTCCTGACTCATAGAAAAAAGAACCACGACTGCGGAGTATAGAGTTCGAATACAGACTCATAACTAAAATTACATAGATGGAAATGTACTTAGTAATTTGTGGGTTTTAACTCAACTCATAAATGAAGACAGAGAACGGAGTTAACCACAGCACCAATTCGAACTAAGTCCCACAGTGAGTGAATGAGTGAATGAGTGAGCGAGTGAGCGAATGAGTGAGTGAGTGAGTGAGTAAGAAAGAAAGAGAGAGCGGCGAAGAAGAGTGGGAGAAAAACAGGACAGAACTCGCTAATTTATTAATTCGAACCCATTTGATATATGAGTCAGAAAGAACAGAACTCCCTATAGGAAAGAACTATAGTAGACTATTATTAGTCATTATTCAAGACCCTGAAACCTGTCTAGCTAACACGAAGTCGGCGATATACATCGGCACGAGACGTTAGCATAAACAGCAGTTGATCTGGCCCAAAAGTTACTGCGGATAGACAACGAAGTCCTGAAACATATCTAGCTAACACGATATTCGGTGACGTACATCGGCACAAGACGACAGCAACAACAACAGTTGATCTGGCCCAAAAGCTACTGAAGATAGAATAGAATAGTCCTGAAACATGTGTAAGACCAGAGTCGGCGATGTACATCAGCACGATACATCAGCAAGAACAACAGTTGATCTGATCCAAAAACTGCAGAAGATAGGACAACAAAGTCTTTAAACAAGTCTAGCTAACAAGATGTTTAACTGTTTGTTTAGTAATTTTTAATAGCGTAATATTTTAATACTATATACATTTTAGGAATAAAACTAATCTGATCGTCAATACAGAAAAAGAACTTATGTAACTCAGGAATTTTAATTTGAGACTTGCATGAAAATAGATGCAGAATAGTACTAACTCGTGGAATCTAATGCCATATTCAAATAGAGAAAGACGCTGGAAGGACCTCACCATATCACGAATCATAACGATTCAATAATAAGTCAGAAGAACAGAAATGATGGACAGAACTGAATCACGAAATCTTAATCACCACTCACAGAGAAGCAGAACTTAACTCAACTCAGTTCTGAACACCAATTCGAGAATCAGAGCGAGAGAGAGATTTATGAAGAAAGACACAGTCGATTAATGACAAAATGAGGAATTCCAACTGAATAGCGTTTCTTTCTCATGTTCTTCCTCCAACAGTGACAATTTTGAATACCTTATAGTTATTGAATGTTTTGTATAATCAAGTATGGCCCCTCTAGTAGGCTATATGGAATGTCCTTTGTTAGTCGGCGGATAAGGATCGAAATGAAAACTTTTTTTTCTAAAATGGTGTAGACTTCCTCACAAGGGTAAAGGTGTTTTAGACTACAAAGATAATAGCAATATTAAATCCTGTATGAACAGTAGGACACACTTCTCCTTCTTACAGTTGACAAATAAGAACAAAATTTCCCATAACACATCAGCGGCTAGGTCTGTATCCGGAAAAGTTAGCATACATAATTGTCTAGACATCCGGGTTGTGAGGAACTTTGGGCCAAACTTTGTAGCTGTAAAAAATTGCGAGTTGAGAAATTCTCTTTATCACAAAGTTCGGTCAGTCATTGCAACACCCTTCGAAAACAAGATTGGAAGATATATGAAGAAGTACTTACATTGCCTCGATGCAGGCGGAAGTCATCGCCGAGTTAACATTAGCCATCAACAGCACGGCGAAAGGAGGCCCTCTTCTTGACTCAACAGTTCCATTTGAAGAGAAAAGTGATTAAGTTACGCTGGTGAGTGCAGAGGAAGAGTTCATACATCGACCATGCACCTTTCACATTAGTGAGAGTTAAACTTAATTTTTTGGGAGATTAAGGGTCCTCTTTTTGGCACTATTTTCAATTTCATAAATAATTATTTAAGCTGTTTTGGCATTCAAACGAAATCGTTGTTAAAATTTGGAGAAATATCGTGCAAAATTCCTTGTATATGATCTTGTAACCTAGATATTAACTTTTTCTTCATTAAAGAGGAATTTTTCTAATGTATTTTTCAGGATATTTTATGGTCACCTGAGATGCCAGGTAGACAACTCCAATTAAATTAATTGTTTCTCTCTCTCATCAATTTTTTTACTTACGTAATCCGTATACTCTTATCTCCTTATTTGTAAATTGTGCATATTAATTTCCTTTCCTGTGTTATTTATTTTTTGGCTTGTAGCATTGAAACAACAAAGATACACATTGTCTTGCTCCCTCCGGACATTATCTTCCTCCAATTGATGCAATCCAGTCGCTGTCACGCTCTCTTAACTCTGTAGCGTCCACTTACTTGCTGTTGTGTAGGCGATCGATAGGTCGACACAACGGGATAGCCACTCAGAAGAATTTAATTAAAATCCGAGAAATGTACATTCAATTATAAAATTCTGATAGACCATTCAGTGTAAGCCTAAAGGAATTCTAAACATAGTCACATCGCTACGGGTTTCGGATTACACTTTCTTCTTAACTGAAATAAATCAAGATCAAATGAACCACGATTAAATATATATTCAAACAATCTGTGACATGATAAAGAAATTTACCGAAATGGAAGAAAATGTGATCATCTCCAAGCGTCAATACAACTCCATGAATTAATTCATTAATATTTAGTAAATCCAAATGACTTTACAGCCGGTACTACTTACAGGAAAAGTAACGGTATGTATGTATGTATGTATGTATGTATGTATGTATGTATGTATGTATGTATGTATGTATGTATGTATGTATGTATGTATGTATGTATGTATGTATGTATGCATGTATGTATGTATGCATGTATTCACACTGCAAATGGGTAAATACCTGGTGACAGCGGTAACTATTTACACTCAATAATGACAATTAATAATAAAACACAATTAATAATAATAATAATAATAATAGTAATAATAATAATGAGCATCCTAAATTAAATGAAGCACGATCACTTAAAATAACATTTAAAGTAAATCTAATTTGTATCTTAACCCTAAGTTCGAACTAAAACCCACGAGTATGATATGTTCATACTTGCACAAGTACCTTTCAAATTACACTCATTTCGCTGTTAACTCGCTCACTGCACTGGAACTACGACACATTTCACTGATACTATCCTGATTTCGCTAACACTTCAATAAACATCTCACTGCTCAACTACTTTGCCGTGCCACTGTAAACTATAAAACTTCACTGACATAAACACACTTCACTTACACAATACACTTCTCTGACACAGCACACTTCACAGACGCAACAAACTTCTTCACTGATACAACACTTAAAAATAACAAAACATAATTTATACCCTTTAAATAGTGTTTATAATATACTACCTTCTATTAGTAAAGTCCTTAAGCCTATTTTTAAATACATTTTTGGTTATTCGTAATGCCTTTAGTAAGTCTGCAGGTAAAGCATTCCAGTCCATGATAGTACGATTGAGAAAAGAAAAATTTCCAGTGTCCATCCTCTGTCTTCTTTCCCTCAATTTATATGAGTGGTCGTTTCTTGAAGAGTAATTTGGCGGCTGCAACCTATTTTTTATTTCTTTCCAGGCAGGCTCACCTCTGTATGTTTTGAATATTGCGCATAATCGAATTCGCGTTCTCCTGTCCGTGAGTGTGTCCCATTTTAATGGTGAATTATTAAGACAACGCTTGAGAGCCCGTTTATATATATATATATATATATATATATATATATATATATATATATATATATATATATATATAAAGACAAAACATTCTGGGAGAAAAACTAAAGAAAAACAGATTAGGAATATAAAAAACAAATGAGCGACAGCAAATAATATAACCAATGAGAGAATATGTAATAAAGAGCCTACAAAGGGATATATTGTACTACTACTACCACTACAATTATCACCACCACCACCAATACTCATAGAATATGAAAGAATAATGACTATAATCTAAGAGATGGAAGAAATTCCTCATTGAATGTTGCCATACGTCGTTACAAATGATTTTTTTAATGTAGATAGGCCTATGTCCTCCAAAAAATTGGCAGTAATGTTCTGGAGGCGTGGATTTGTTTCTTAAATACTTGTAAATATAATGACAATACCAAAATCATTTATTCAATGACATCACTTTTATGTAATAAATCGTATGAAACGCGGAGTAGAAACAACATAATACGAGGAAAAGATCTCGTTCCTAAGAGCAAAGATATACAAAACATTTAATGCAACAAATATGAAACCTAAGTTAACAATCAAGAGATAATTTCGAAAAATGCATTAGATGAACGTATAATGTTTGCGATAGTTTAAGAGGTAAAAAAAAAACATCCTCCTTAAATGGTCATTGTTCGTCACTGAATGTTGTTATAGTTGCCGTCTACTGAAAACTGGCAGAAGTTTCCTGGATGTTCTGTACTGCCATCAACTGCACCATTGTTTCAGATATTTCCATAATAAGGAGACTATAGAATTAAAATATGTGTACATCAATGACCAAGATACTGCTGCATTTTTCCTACATGAAGCTAAGGAAATATTCTGTCCATTTCTATTCAAACTATTCACCAGTAACGAGAAGTTCTACATCGTCTTGATACACAATGTCAGAAGAATGTCTAGGGAAACAGAGTGGACACCCACAGAAAGTCTACAGTGGCTGGTCCTTTCAGGATCCACTTAAACAGATATAGTACTGCAAACGTTGTTGTACTGGTCCACAAATTGATACTTCAACGCACCTGGTGTCCTCCCTCATGTGCTTGATACGAATTTTCGTGATGCCACGACTATTGTGGGAATTAAATACGCCTTGGGGCGAGTGAAAAATGCTTCACGTTCTATACATTTTACCATTAGACCTACGAGAAAAATTTCAACACAGACACATGCATACTTCATAGTCTTTTTTTTTTTTTTAAATCAGAAATCTAACTGTATCACCGAATTTCCAGTTTACAAAATATGCGGTACAATTATTAGAATAAGTAAAGGAAAAACACGAAAGGATACATTTTTAAATTTCATAAAGTGATGGTTATTCCTGCTTTGTTATATGGTTGTGAAAACTGAGCATTTAACATAATGATTATAAACAAATTCAGGCAGATGAATTGAAATTTTTTAGAACAGCAGCATAGTATAGGCTAATGAACGGAAAGAGAACTTAATATCTGAGCAAGGAACTAACCATTACAAAAAGCAGTAACAGAATAGGGAAGTACGTTGAAAGAACATTTAAATACAGTAAGTCGTCCATCAGTAAAATCGCCAGATAGTCAAAATCTGTAAGTTTCAAGTTCCAGGTTTAGGAAAAGGTATTATTTGTATTGCCATGGGAAACATAGTAATTGAAGAATGGCAACTCCAAAACATACAGTCGTCTTGCATTTTGCAGCTTGCAATATCATTCAGTAACATTGATACTAGTTTGTTTCTTTAATATTTCCGCATTGACCATCTAAAACATCGTTGGATTGACCATGATACCGCCACAGTCCTTGGTCTCCGAATTCACCAAATTTCACATCATGTTCATTCCGTATATGAGGGCTGTGTGAAGAATGTAGATTATATGCCACTTCTATCTGAACACCGTGAAGAATTAAGATATCGTATCATGTATATAGCGTGGAGTATAGAAGCCTGAGAAAACCAAAATAAAGATGCTTGCAGCAATTATTTGAAGCCGTATGGAGTTGACAATGATTATTATATTTTATTTGCGAGGTTATCTATCATTGGTAGCATTTTCTCTATAAAGTTCATTTTTCCTGTTGTATTCATAGTATGTTTCTGGCAAGCAAGGAAATATTTATATATACTAATCTTTGAAAATTCTCTTCAATGTACGATATTATGAGACTAGACCTCGAAGTTTGAGGCTCTTAAAAACCAGATTTTTATGCACCTGAAATAGGTTCAAAAATATCAAAATAGGCACTAAAAATACGGCTTTGGGCATTTAAAATAAAAATTCAGGCAGGAAAAAATATGATATTAAGTGTGTTACTACCCACTCAAACTATAATAATGATAAAGATTAAATTAATTAGTGAACATTAAATATTACAGCTACAGTAACGGCAAAAGTAAAAAATTATTTTCGTTATAAATTCTATTATTATGTCATAAATTCTGTAGCTTCAAGGCAAAACGTGATAGGTTATTTCTTGCAGTAATTTGTTGTGAAACTTTGTCTTTTGTCAGATTAACTATTGTAATAGGTACTTCCTTACTTACTTATTTACTTACTTACTTATTTACTTACTTACTTACATACTTACTCACTTAATTACTTACTTACAAACTTACTTACTTACTTACAGCTTTTAAGGTACCCGGAGGTTCATTGCCGCCCAACATCGGTCCCTATCCTGAGCAAGATTAATCCAGTCCTATAAACAGACAATCTTTTCACAGATAATTGCTCTTTTGTATTCCTGATATCTGCTTTAGTGCTCAACGAAACCAGTAACTTTCCAGGAATTTCTTCATTCCAGTAACCAACTATTGCAAGGTCTGTGAACCAAACCCACACCATGATATTCAATTTTTTTCTTTAATTGCTGCAAATAAAATTAAAAACACATTTTAACAAGATATAAATAAGCATTATTGGCTCCAATGTATGTATGTATTTATTTATTTACACTGCAAGTGGGCAAACATCCGGTGGCAGTGGTAACTTAATTACACACAATAAAATAATTCACAATATAATTAAAAATACACAATACTATTAAAAATACACATTGCAATTAAAATAATACACAATAATTACATTAATAATAATACATAAAATAATCTAATTTATAAGTGAACCTAATTTTCTACTACAACCCACATACCCTACATAAAAATTTCACATTGATACTGATAATCTTTCATTTCACTTTCATCTCACTCACTGCACTGGCACCGTGACACATTTCACCAACACTTCAGAACACATTTCACTGACACTATATAACACATTTCACTGAAACTATAGAAAACACTGACGTTATAGAACACACTAACCTCAAAACACGTCACAATGGACAAAATAGGCATTTTAGGCATCATAAACCCCTTCCAAACGTTCATATTTTATGTAAAACATGAATATATTTTAGACACTATGAACCCCTTCCAAACGTTCACATTTTATTTTTTTGCAAAACGTGAAGATGTTTTAGATAACATAAACTGCTTCCAAGCATTCGTATTATATTCAAAACTTGAAGATATTTAACTAGAACGAAATAGGCATTTTGCCTAAACTCAGAGGTCTAAATGAATGACCACTTCGTCAGCATGAAAAACAGAATCGAACCAGAGTGTTAATATGACTGGCTTAAACACTGTGAAAATTTAAGAAAGGTGCTGGCTGCTTCTAGTAAAGATATAAGCGCTGAGTTTGCTGAATTTATACCATATGTTAAATAATATGAACTAAACGTACTGTAGTCTGATATGAATGTGAATCTATAAGACCATATAAACAGTTCTTGGGGTTTCCGAAGTAGATATCAACTGGTTTCAATATATGGCAGGAATATTTTGCAAGTGAAAGCAGTTTCCTAAGATGCACACAAACGATGTAGGAGCATCCTCAGAAATTTGCGGCTCCCTCTATCGGGCTCTGTGTTCGCCGCTACATGCTCGCGGAAACCACTCAAGCAAATGCTAATGTGGAAACGTACCTTTAGCCGCAGGAACTTCAAACATCACTAAATCTGAGAGCGAGGTAAATCGTTTTACCACACCCGATCGCTTCCGCTCTGGAGTTAATGAACAATTCAGTAAAAATGCAACTCTCTACAATATTTGAATAGTGGTCTGCCGTGCAACCAGCATTGTTGCAGGAATTAATTCGACATTATTCATATAATATTGTCTCTTTGTTTTTAATGGATTGTGTTCTAATTTCGGGGATTTTTCTTAAAAACGAAACTTCCTCCAATAACAGGAGATATACAGGATGTTTCCGAGATGGTGTTACAAACTTTCAGGGATGATGGCGAAGGGCAATGTATCAATTTGAGATAAGGAACTCTGGTCCAGAAATGACTGAGTTGAAAGTTGTAAGCAAAAATATTTGTGTGGAAATGGAATTGTAATTTGGCACCACGTGCCCTCCTTCCCTTAACTTTTGGAACAGTCGTGGAAAAATGATATGGGTACTTGGCCCGATACAATCTGTGAGCTTGTCTACTGTCCCCATTGGCTCATCTGTATTCGAAAATCAGGTCTGCTTATTCCGCTCTCGTCTACTCCTCAATTTCACTAGGATTGATCAACTGGACACTGCAACTTGTACACATACACTGCTGTCTACAGACGTGCATATCAGGACCGACCATGTCCGTTACATATTACGCCATCTGCATTGCTTTAGTGTAGTTTCCTGTCCCCATCCCTCAGACAGCGTACTGAATGGAATACTGTAAGTAGACAACGTAAACAACGTCAGATGAATATAGTATGTGTAAGATGTACAGATAAATACACATAAATAAGGTGTACAGAGGAATAAAATTATTTCATTTCCACAGAACTATTTTTGTTTGTAACTTTCGACTCGGTCATTTCCAGACCAGGGTTCCTTATCTCAAATTGATACATGTGCCCTTCGCCATCATCCCTGAAAGTTTGTAACACCACCTCGGTAACACCCTGTATACGAGTATTCAAGGCTACTAACCTATGTCCTTGGACTTAACATCTATGGGTGCTATTCATAGACATTTCGCAGCACGCGCTACGAGCGTACTAAGCTAGCCCCGGCTATCCACTGGTTACTAGTACAGAATTCAAATCATATCCTATCGCTAACACTGGTTTATGAATACGAAAAACGCTGATCATCCACCGGAAGCCCGCGCTAAAAATGTCAATGAATACGGCCCAAAATTTCTAAATTATTTTCTTTCGGTTTAATGTTGTAGTACAACGAGACTACGTAAATTAATTTAAGCTGTTAAAACATAATGCCAAGAAATCAGTGGGAAACCTCTTATAGAGAGATCATCGAGGCTTCGGACATAGAATTACATTACCAGAGTTCATGCTGTGAGAGCGAAGTAGATCAAGTTCAAGAAATTCCTAAAGAAATAATAAATAATTTGAAGAAGTTAATTTATTTCTTTAAATGTTAGAGTGTTCATTGGTCTACTTCAGGCATGCCAGAAATCAGACTCTAAATATGCAGTTATGTGCGCGGATCGCCGGTCTGTGCAGACTGCATCAATAAAGCGTTGCTCTTACCAGTTCTTAGCTGGAGGGGTGTACAATAATCTATTCTGCGTCCTAGGGTTGGATTAAATAGACATTTGCACATTAAAACACACTTAGCAGAAGGACAAAAAAAAAACACAATTATTATCAGTGTCTATATTTGACAATTGTAATACAAGAAACTTTAAGCTTACTCAGTTATACTTCACAAAGTACTTAGTGGGTTGTAAAGCATAATTTATTAATATGATTCTTATATAGTATTTGAAGAAAAAAATATTGCAGTAATTTCGAAACAACAAAAAACGAACAAGTATTTCATTTTACGTACTAGGTACTAATTATTTTAAAGTAATATACCCTACTTTTGTTCGTGAAGCATTATTATTAATTGGGGCCATTGGTACAAAAATGTTGAAGAAAATATTATACTCCCAATTAATTACATGCAGTAGGACATTGTGAACTTTTTACACTGAAATCATTTCCTTGCTGTTTGTCAATATAAATTAATATATTAACATAATATTAATAAATTATATAAATTAAGCTTAGAATTTAAATTCACATATAGTTTATTTGGAAAACGTTGAGAGCAACTGTTGACAAGTTGGGAGCGTTACTGAAATACATTAAAAGTGTGGTTCATAAGCTGTGAAGCGACGATATTCTGTTTATGTCATGTTTAAAGATTTATTAATATAAGTATATTAGCATAATATAGTGGCGTGAGTTGAAAAATTTGCCATTATATAATATTTTTAGAGAAAATTTTTCCGCCTTGCAAATAGTTGCTTTCTTCGCTCCTTACAATCTCAAGAGCCTCACATGTATTTCTCACTATATTATCATCACTTTATTGGATTAACAATACCAATATGGACCCACACCTGTGGAGTAACGGCTAGCGCGTCTGGCCGCGAAATCAGGTGGCCCTGGTTCGATTCCAGGTCGGGGCAAGTTACCTCGTTGAGGTTTTTTCCAGGGTTTTTCCTCAAATTCTCAAATGAGCAAATGCTGGGTAACTTTCGGTGCTGACCCCGGACTCATTTCACCGGCATTATCACATTCATCTCATTCAGACGCTAAATAAACTAAGATGTTGATAAAGCGTCGTAAAATAACCTACTAAAAATACCAATATGACTTGGGCCACCGTGGTGATTTCATATTAATCTGACAAGGAAAAAGGGCAGAAATCTCAAGCTTTCAATTAAATAATTATGCTTTATTTTAATTCTGTGTGATGCGACCGTCGTATCAAATTACAAATATAATCACAGAAAAAGTTAATTTTATTGCAAATTAAGTTCTGTCCTTTCGGAAAAACCTTTTCAAGTTGATCTCTGTTAAAGTATCCCTGACAAAATAAATTAATACTGATCATAAAGTATACTTAAAGTACACTTGAAATGCTTTTAATGAGTACGGCGATACAGTTACACAAAATCTAGTAATCAATTTTAACTTAACAGCGATTGAATTCAGTTCGTTTATAGATTGAAAATAACTCTTTTTCCTCTCCCTCTCATGAAAATAATTAGCGATTATTCGGCTTGCCAATTAATTTGATTTTTTTTTTCATTTACCAACACGGCAACAAGAACTGGAGTTTTGAAATCGAACGAGTGATTGATCTTTATTCTGTCGATTGATAAAAAAAACAGATAACTCATTGCGATGATACAGTATAAATTCCTAGCGGATTTATATCTGCGCCAGGCGAATTTCATTTATTGTTTCCAGCACCCTCAACTTCTCTGGACATATCGCCCGCTAGATGGCATCATCCGCAGTTTCCATTACTGTATATCAGCTTACCCTGATTTCCGAAAGCGAGGAGAGAGATATGACTGTAGGAGTATATATGTCACTCAAAGTATAGGCAAGTAATTACACTTGCATTGAGCTCTACCTGCAGGTGGCACCTCAAAAACAAACATAATCCGCGACCTGTGACGTTTACAACACAAAAGGGTTGGAATCTCATTCCTTCTCTCTCCAGGGTTAAAGAGGGGGGAGTGACGAGATGTGGGAATCTACAAACCTGGGCCACGGTTATTAACATTTTTGTTACCTTTACCCAAGCGGTTCTCTCTCTCTCTCTCTTCTTCCCCTCCTACTCTCCATCTTCCCTCTCCCTCTCGCTTCCCCTCTTGTGAGTAAGGGTATGTGTAGTTCTATTTGGCCCAGCGCATTATCGGGTGGTTTCCGAGGTAAGCGGCTTCTGGCGCCCGTCGGCCTGGATGTCCCCCGCGACCCCCCGACACACCTCCCACACATACACAAAACACTCCAGCAACCCCTAGTTGCCCCAATCCTATCCCCGCGGTTCCATGCGTTAAAACCCCCGCGAATACAACGGTCCCTGCTCTGTATGTTGGTTCCCTTGTTACTCGGACTTTGCATTTCGCTTTACCAACGATACAGACTACTCAACTACTCTCAATAACAGGAATCTATACTAATAATAAATCTGTAGCCGAAATTGTTCTGGTAATTTTCGATTTTCCAAAAATAATTGGTCCTAACATATATAATTAACCACCCTGAAACCGAAAATCGCTTTTTTTTTTTTTTATTTTTGTTTGTATGTCTGTCTGTCTGTATGTTTGTTACCTTTTCACGCGATAATGGCTAAACGGATTTCGATGAAAATTGGAATATAAATTAAGTCCGTTGTAACTTAGATTTTAGGCTATATGGCATTCAAAATACTTTATTTAAAAGGGGGGTTATAAGGGGTACTGAATTAAATAAATCGAAATATCTCGCTTATTATTGATTTTTATGAAAAATGTTACATAACAAATGTTTCTTTAAAAATGATTTCCGATAAGTTTTATTCTTTGAAAAATTTTGACAGGACTGATATTTAATGAGATAAATGCGTTTTAAAATTAAAATAACTGTCATCTAAGGCGGTGTATTGAAATAAAAAAAAAATGAATTCGTCTATAAGGGGCCTTGGACACAACAATCGAAAGCTATGAAACATAGCCTACAGACAATGTTTCTGTGTTTGTATGAAGTAATATCGGAAGCTAAATTAACCGATTTGTATAATTAATTATTATTTCATCATTGGAAAGTGTAGTTTCTCTAAATGGACATAATGCTATAATGTTATTACAGTAACTTGTGAGTGAATTGAGGACAGGTAAGATTAAAAAAGCTTCTTATGCACAGAAAACGAGATAGGTTATTCTGTATATTCATTTCCTGTATTTCTTAAAATAATGTTTATGAACATATTCATTTTTATCTCAGAGAATTAACGAACAACGAGAGTGTATTGATTTAGTACGCAGTAATAGTACGTTAGCTTAGCAATGCATTATTTTATAATTCAAATTTTAACTATGCTCAATTGAATCGTGTTAAAATATACAAAATATATATGCAATAAATCCAATGCAAAAAAGTTGGGTAATGAGCCAAGCAGATTATGTTGCTCTGTTGTAAAAGTTGATCCTCCTGAGATTCAAGAGCTCCCACAACAAATTAAAAACTTTCTAATTCGAGTACATCCGTTATCAACACACTTTTTACATAATATAATATAATATAATATAATATAATATAATATAATATAATATAATAATAAATCTGTAGCCAAAATTTTTCTGTTAATTTTCGCTTTTCCAAAAATAATTGGTAATAACAATTAATAACATGTTAAAGGAATTGTCATTGCGCCAAATGAGTGATCTCTGGATCATAATGATCGCATTTTAATATTTTAAATACAATTTAAATTAAGTAACATATTAAACGATTTATCCTTCTATCAAACACGAATGTTCCCTGGATCAAACGTCCTATTTTAATTATGTAATTACTTTATATTTATTTCTAACGGGTGCAGCGGAGCGCACGGGTACAGCTAGTTCTAAATAATCTTATTCCTACGTCATATCTAGAGATCGGAAGTTAAGGGTATACGTACGTGAACGACCACAAATATTATCAGAAAATGCAGGCTCTAAATTTCTAAAATTTTGTAAAAAAAAATGAACTCACAACTGGACAAAAATTACAAGGTACCACAACAAGACTTATTAGAATTTAAATATCTGTTAAAATTATAAGAATGGTTACTAATAATATTTTTCAATCCAGTTTTATCAAAGTATGAAGAAAAAAAAAACACAAATTCTGCAGTTACATCATTTGGTAACCGTAACATTGTTATGGCCTCTCTGACATTTTTAATATTTTTCCTGCATGTAATAAACACTCATTTCTGAAAAGTAGATTACTCTCAGACATGTAGAGTTGTTTATTTTAATACAATTAATTTTTTATTTGTCCTATATAAAATATATTAAAATTTACATAATGTTTTGTGACCTAATTTTTTTTATTTTCTAAGAAATGGACATTATTGTAGTCTATCTTTTGCATAAATGCATGTTAAATCAGTGTACAAAATTTCAGAATTCTACCTCTAATGGTTGTGGAGTTATGAAATAATAGCCTATGTGTGAAAATTGTAACATTTTGGAAAATTTAATTTAAAGTAAAAAGTGAATTCTAAAAAATATTATTAGTAATATTTTTTATACCTTTATCAGATGTTTACGTTCTATAAGTCTTGTTGTGGTACCTTGTAATTTTTGTTCAATTGTGCGTCCATTTCCTTATAAAATTTTAGAAATTTAGAGCCTGCATTTTCTGATAATATTTGTGGTCATTCACGTACATAATATACCCTTAAGGCATTCAAAAATAGTGTTTTAGGTTCCTAAGAAGGCACTAAAATGCTATTTTAGGCTCATAAAAAGGCACAAAAAATAAAAAATTAGGGAAAATTAACCACTGAAAATTTATTTCACCCACAATAATTAATTTGGGCTATTTCCTTACACGATGTTTTAATTGAATGCCAGTATTCCCTTTTTTTTTGTTCATTATGTATATACAGCAAATTAACATAACACTGCATGACCACTTAAAAAAATTATATATGTGGTATTTGTCCTGCAGAATGTTTTTATTTAGTGTGCACTTATTCGTCTCCATGTTCATAATTTGAATGACAGTACACAACAAGCAACTTTTCAAGATTAAAACACTCGCTCTTGTGACGATTATTGGACAAAATCTGTTCATATGCCGAAAAGGATCTCTCAATATGCACTGAAGTGACTGGAACGTGCTTATACAGTACCATCCTGGCTACATTAAACCCCTTAGGAAGCTCACCATCAGTCCCACTTAGAGCATTATACACAGAATTAATGGTTTATATCCAGGATTTCTTGAAATAACACTTTTTAGCTTCTCATATATTTCAGCAGCATACTTGCCTAAAGCTACACACAATCTGTTCTTTGCATTCAAAAAAAAGGGACATGGATTCACAAAATGACAAGACTGCTGGATTCCAGTTGTTGAATGGTATCTGTTACAAAAGCGAAATGCGCATCGATATGTGCTATGTCTTATTTAAATTGTTTTTCTTGAAACACACACTGACCTTCTTTCATTGACAGAGAATCATTCTCTGAAAATTCCTTAACAATTAGTGCTATTTGTTCAAATTTATTCGCATAGTATTTTACTGCTCTCAACCATGTCCCCCACCTCGTAACAATAGGCTCAGGGGGTAGTGGAGTGTCAGGTAACTTCTCTCTAAATACAAAGATAATCCTACACTGTGTGCTTCAAGCAGACACATCGTCTATGTTATGCAGAAGAAGGGAAGATAATAAAGTAAACCGTTATCTGAACTCAAGACGGTGACTGGTCGGTATGAACGATGGAGCTAGTTACATAGAGGGTCTTAAGAATTCCATCACAACAGAGTGTCCGAAATCTTTGTATACTATAAGAACTATCAGTTTTTTTTATTTTTTTCAGTTTCAAGCAAAAAAAATAATGAGTGCTGTTAACTCTATATGCCTATACAGAAAAGGGGGAAAAAAGAACAAATAAAAACAAAAAAGGCATAAACTTAAAAAAAAGACAAATATAGGCAATATAAAACTTCACCACAACATTTGATTTTTCTTGATTCGTACACATAAATTAACAGCCTTAAAATACGCACATTGAAACAAAATAAATATTTTCCTAAACTTCCGATCCCTAGTCATATCACATGTATTAGGCCCAAAAAAAATATGGGAAAACATTTCTAGTTGCAAACATTTCCTCGAGAACAGCCCCGAGGTTCACTTAGACTTTTGTCATGTTCAATACCGGGTTTTTACCGGAGTTATAGTCCGGGTCAGCTTACTTCATACCCTAAGGGTACCACATATGCTAGTGGATTGTGGTGATTTTCTATTTTGCAGGTTGAATTTTCTTCTGCTAACTTAGTTTCGAATTTCAATACTGACCAATACTACAAATGGTAGTGATTTTGTAACTGTTATGTTGGCATCTGAGACAGACGACATCGGTACTGGAGTTCCATGAAATTAAAATTGTACTAGATTTCTAAGTCGGTTGCTAGGAGCTAGTGAAATTTGAACATACTAATAAATAATTAATATCACTATTAATATTAATATATAACAGTTATTTTATGTGTTGCGTTGTGGTTATAATTCAAGACTATAGTCAGGTAAGTTTTCGGAGTTAGTACTAATAATTTCATGTCGTCAACAAAATACATTTTTAGGTTAGGACTCGTGTCAATTGTTTAGTCAAACCAATGAATTTCGTATTGCCAGACAAAATACTTGACATGATTCATTTCTCGTACAGTTTGCCTACGAAAATGTGTTACAAACTATTGAATTATTTAGAATAACCTTCCAATATAAAGTACGGTAAGTAGATAAATCATTTAGTAAGAAGGATCGTGTGATATCTGGTAACAGTTGGCAACACTGTCAAGACGGTAATATTTGCTGTTTAGGAACTGTTCTTACCTGACCATCACTATAAATGCGGTCCGAGCGTGATGTAGACTAGCGCCGTGCATTACAGGCGCTATTTCCGATTCATGTTTGTCAAGTCTGGCGAATACCGAAGTTTGCTTCTGAGCAATAGACCTATGGTCCGCCCCAGGGATCTGCAGAGTGACTTGGCGCATGTGTTTATCTGTGCCGGAGTGTATTGCGGGCAGCATCAGCTCGAGGCCGCTAAGGGGTAAGATCTCGTTGTAGAGTTCAGATAGAAATGACCCTCTCTCTGCAAGCGATTGGTAGTTTCGTTCAACCGATGCCTCCCCCCAAAGCGATCATTGGTTCTAGCCCTCCCACGTACCACTTGCGCACAGGTCTTATTTTGTCTTTTTACTCCACAGAATCCTGGGACGGACCATAGATCTCTGATGTTTGTTTGAATTTATCCCCTTCAAGTTCGTTGACCTCCCCTCTCTTCATGCTTTAGCTGCGCAAGGATTATAGAACAAATCTTGTGACGTTTTATTTATTTGGTTAAATCCAAATAACTTTATTACAAAATTATGGTATATACAAAAAGTAAATCAAGATTTTTTTTAAAATTACATTTCAATTTTTACTATCGACAGACAACTTCAAATTACATTCTTCACAAAATACTCAAATAAATCACAAAAATTGCTCAGCAACAATACATGTGTAACTATACTGATGAGGAAACTATTATAAAATGAATATTACATAATATTATAAAGTAAATTGTATAATTCTAGAAATATAAAAGTTTCACTTTCATACTGCACATCATTTTAACTTAAAAATATCCAATGTGTTTATAAATAAAATAAGCTTATTCATTGTGAAACTACATAATATTTTAGCTTATTATAATATCCATCTTGTCTTTATTAGTTATTTTACGGCGTTTTATCAACTACTAAGGTTTTCTAGCTTCTGAATGAGATGAAGGTGTTAGTGCTAGCGAAATGAGTCCGGGGTCCAGCGCCGAAAGTAACCCAGTTTTTGCTCTTAATAGGTTGAGGAAAAACCCGGGAAAAACCTCAATCAGAAAACTTGTACCAACCAGAATTTGAACCAGGTTCAGTCATCCTAACCGTTAATCCACAGCGGTAGACTCCAGTATCTTAATAAAAAATAAATTATTTGACTTTCATACTAACATAAACGTTGTACATGACAAACGCTATGTTCGGTACATTTTGTTGAGTATGGAAAAGTGCAATATTGAGCGAGTTTCGCTCTGCAGAAGGAAACCTGTCACGTTTGTGTCACCATGTTATGAAAATATTCGCTCTCCTCCTTTCCTATCCCTTCGTGTTTTAAACCGTTTAAAGATCTTAGCACATGTCATGCGACTAGTTTTTCATATGGAATGAGACGAAGTTTGTGATGTCTTGGTTTCCTCTGTCATGTTTGAAAGTTTCACGATAGTTTTTAAATAGTTATTTAACGACACTATACCAATTACTGTGTTATTTAGCGACGATGAAATTGGCGATGGCGATACAGTGTTTGTGAGATGAGGCCGATGATTCGCCATAGATTACGTGACATTTTCCTGACAATTGAGAAAAACTTCGAAAAAAAAACTCAACCCACATAATGAACCCAAGCAGAAATCGAAACCATGCCCGCGCGCAACTCCTGAACAGTAATAAATAGCGCCAGCCGCCTGAGCTTTGCCAGTGGCTACGCTTTTGTTACCTTCCAGACTCAGGTAAAAACAATAATTTAACATTAATGAGGAAGATGCTTAGTGTAGTAATTACCGATGAAAGCTTTATTGTTCTTTCAAATATTTACGGCACATCCTAATTTGAATTTCTTCACTATGTATTCGATATACCAATGTTGAGTAGCCTTTAGATCAAGATTCAAGATGAATTCAATTCTGCATTCCACAACTGAATTTTCGCTAACCAATGAGATACACAGAGCGTGTAATTTTGACGCTATCCGAACTGTTAGACACCCATCTCAGCGTACAGGAATCATTCTATTTTCTATCAGTAATGTAATTCGGATAATTCCAGATATTAGATAGTGACTGTATCAAAATATGAAAATAGATATTGATTTAAAATAATGGTTCTAAAAATAAGATCCAGATTACAGTGCATCTTTTATCTCAAATTGTCTTAAGGTACTCGTCCACGATGCTAGTTATATAGTGCGCTATTTTAATAGCGCAACAGAAATATCACATCACGTTTACATACATGGCTAGAATAGCACGCTATTTACAATTTTTTGTATAGCGCTAGAAGCTGTCAGGAAGATCTTGCAGCACATGTTTACATGTCGCTATGAAATTCGCGCTCGATTCTCTGGCGCAAGAGCGTTTGTAATGAGCACAAAGTAAATATCGTCGCTTAAGAACCAATACCGCGTAACTGACATTTTTGGTCAAAACTGTTTTTTTGCACAGATGGTACCTCCACTGTCATCTGCATGCATTGACAAGCGCGGGAATTTGATTGCATGAATGGCCTGCGTGCGAAGGAGGGAGGTACAATACCGCGTATCTGAAGTCACGAGAAGTCTGTAGGAAATACCGCGTATCTGACAACAGATAGGCTGTTATGTCTACTCCCTGCGCGCCATCGGTACGGAAGGTGGTTCTCGTTACTGCCTTGTAAAATTGTGTCAACAGTGTGTAATATTCTGAGAAGATTAAAGAAGTGTTCAGTTTCAATTATTTAAAAGGTAAATATAATGAAATCATTTCACTAATGTCAATTTAATGCTAGTTGAGCTGAATTCACGCAGAATCTTACTGCAAGTTCATTCACTGAAATATAGTGCATTTAATATTTTATTATTATATAGGCCTACAGATACAAGAAAAGAAATGGACAATGAATCAGACGACGGTCAGTTTAGCGAGAACGAAATCCTATCTGTGCTATGTTCTGCATTCAAGACGGGAGAAACTTCTGTTAACATTAACAAAGGTATGGCATAAGAAGTATCACAGTTATTAAACGCGTATTTTTCTTCAGTTACGGAATCATAACAGGAAACTTAATTTAAGTAGCCTAATATAAATAATCATGAATGGGCCGCTAAAATAATTTGCGCTACATTCAGTGGTCCTGACCTTGGTTCCTTCCATTTCCTCCGGTAGGAGGAAGATTTAATTGATAATAATATTTACTACACATGTTTTTAATCCATTTATATCACATTTATAAACACTAGTAATCTCATCTTATTCGTAGGTGTACTGCCTGGTAATTCAAATGCAAAAGAAAACCGTCCTTCTGAAAATGGGTTGTTGCAGATTAGTGTTACCGGTAAGGTTATGATCATATTATGCAGTCTGGTATGATATAAACACTATTAAAATAATACCGCTAGAAATGGGATAGGACAGAAACGGAAGACAATACCTCGTCAATGAAGGATCTAAATTTCGGATGCGTCTTCAGATGTAGGCTTGTGAGTGCTACTTATTCTACATTTTTACATTCGTCAGAAAAAGGTAAAGAGAATAATCTTCAAGCGTTTCATGGAAATTTGACAGAAAAGAGAAAAAGAAGTTCAAAGCCACACAAGGTTAAGTGGAAGAAAATGAAAAATAGAAAACTTGGAATGGAAGAGGAAGCTTATCTTAGCTACAAGAGGTCGAAAGATGGCAAAGTGACACATGATACGGAAAGAGATGCAAGGAATTTGAGGCCAGAGTGTAGTCATAAAATGTGCCAAAATTCGAAAGTAAGAGGCTGTAATTTAATTTCTAATGAGAGAAGACACGTCTTTCAGGCATTCTGGAAAGCTATGACTTGGGGACAGAGGACCGTTCACGTATCAAATCTTGCGAATTTCACTCCTACGAAAAGACCTGGCAGTACAAATTCTGAATCGAGAAGAAAGAGAACATTTGTCTACAATCTAAAAGTTGATGAGAAAAAAATTCAGGTTTTCAAAATGATGTTTCTGTGTACATTGGGAATTAAACAATGAACTGTGCGATATTGGTTAGCTAATAGTACTGATGGCGTCCCTTCAGTAAAAAAAAAGTCATGTTCTCGTGCAAAAGCACAGAAAAAAAAAGAGCATTAGTAGCCTGCCTAAATTACCGTCACATTATTGTATATAGAACCGATTGTGCCATAGTTTTTATGATAGTATTCCACACTAGGGTGACCGAAGAATTACTTTTTGTGATTTCAGCATAGCCCTATAATTATTTATTGTGCTTAAAGAATATTGTGTCTGAAAAGTTATTATTATATTTTTATATGATTTTCTTTTCATTATTCGCAAGTCATTCAAGTCCATTGTCAAAAAAAAAAAAAAATAATAATAATAATATTATTATTATTATTATTATTATTATTATTAATTTTATTATAAAGTTATACTTGTCAGCAACGTTTTAATAACAATTCTACTTATCTATTCAAATACGTAGTGTGAAAATAAAGTACCTAGTAACAGATTATTATTATTATTATTATTATTATTATTATTATTATTATTATTATTATTATTATTATTATTACAATAAACATTGAACTGTGTCTTCTTTTTCCTTTCCCATAGTTTCAGCATTTGATTGACTAAGAATGCAGCAATAATTGTCTGGAACGTAATCTAGTGCTGATTCAAGCTACAGCCTACCGACCTTGACCTCAAGCCAGATGGTAGGACAACAATTCAGATAACACATTGACATATACAAGAGCACGAATAATATTTCCAGAAGGCAGTTTTAACGTAAAGTAAACGCTTGTCAACATGTGTCTTGAAGCTGCTAAAGTTCTCACAATACCGCGTAACTAACAAAATGTAGTCAACGGCAGAGTTCCAATACCGCGTAAGTGACATGGCCAAATATGTACGGCCATGATCATCCATTTTCACTTATTTATAAATTAGTTAAGCTATTTCATAGCCATACACCACTTTTCAAGACTACTCCGTTATTTTTATGGTTTTTATTCGGTTTTTTCCTTCTCCTGTAAAATTTACATTTTGTCAGTTACGCGGTATTGGTTCTTAAGCGACGATATGTTAATGGCTTATGAGCGAACATGTCAACGGACCAGTTATTACTACTGGTTCAAGAAATAAATCGTTTATGCTCTCTTTTCTTTCAACAAGGTGACAGTGCAGAAATTTCGCAAAATCTTGCTAGTATAGCACAGACAACAACTTGTACAGCCGCCATGAAAACCATCGAACCTCCCAGCAGTTTTGTTCCTATTTCGCTGCAACGTGACGTCATTGTTCACCGGTCCGGTGAGATTCGGAATACGCTGTCTGTTCTAATGCAAGGGCGGACCAGAACAACTGTTGTTTACATAAAACGAGCAGCAAATACAAACTTTCAATCACATTAATAGAACATAATGGTAAATTTCCATTTTATTTAACAATGTTGCTCCATTTTTGTATTGTATGTCTAAAAAATAAACAGTAATGGTTTACTGCACAAAATCACACCAACATTTTCTAATTCAAATTTTAATCTCTCCCGCTTTCCTAATGCAGTATTATTTTTAAAGAAACTTCTGGTTGTGTAATTTTCGAAACGGGCTAAGAGACTCCCAGTTTCTAATAATCGTTGAGAAACTTCTACAAAAGTTCGCCGATTAGGTAACCTTCTTCGAGGAAAACGTTCGCGGTACATTCTTCTTGTCTCACTTTAATTACGACGACTTTCTCCATAAGTTAATAACATATGATATTCTTGAACTATGAATGGCCTTGTAAGTTCTTTATCGAATACCTGTACTGAACTGCCATCCGATCGGCTGGAGACCTATGGACAGGGAATTTGAACTCAACTGAGCTGTACGTCTGTGCAGAGTAAATCCTGCTGAAAGTTACCAAGTCTCTCACGCCAGAATATTAACAAATTTAAGCTTGCATTATTATTTAATTTCACGAGAACGTAATAGACACACAAATATTTATTTTAACTAATATTAATTCTTTGCTAGATATATCTACTGATGTAACTGTTTTTGTAATTTTACTAACTATACAAACAGTATAACGAAAACAAAATAAGGAATTTTTTTTTTTTGTGGGAAACTATGAAGTATTCAACCCATGTTGTATAAACATTTTTTGATCCCGAGACCAGTCATGTCAATTGATGCTCATAGGCGCAATTGCGTGTTTAGAGCTTAGGAGAGCCTGTGCGCTTTACAGCGGAAAGGAGACAGATGAAAGAGGTGGTATATGCCGTTTGGTCGAGCTATATACAGGGATGGACAGCACTGAATCAATAGATAAAGAGAAGAGAACTTACGAAAACTGCACCCATATTAATTTTTAGATTTGTCTGAGAAGTATAACTCCTTTATAGGGATATCAGTTTTAATTTCAATGCTCATTTTTCACAAGATTGATTCTTTTATTCAAAAGAAATATTTTCTCAACTTTTTTAATAGAAAAGTTAAATTTTCAGATATGTTTATTTAGTAGCCTTACAGGTTCTGAAGCGATGTTTTCGTAAATCTGATATAAGTATCGTAAGTACTTATTACTGAAGGTAGTGTATTGAAAATTTTGAAAATATTCGCATGGAAAATGTTTGTAAGGAAATGAAAAAAAAACAAAGCAACTACTATTACATCATAAACAAAAGATATGTGCCCATATGTTGTAAAAACGTCAGTCTTATAGCTTCGGAATATTTCGAGAAAATAATTTAATATTCTGATGATAGTAAGTTGCGCATCAATATCACCTTAAAAGCATATTGCGATAAGAGTTTTGTTATGTAATATTAGTTACAGTTAAAACATATACGTAGGTATCTTTGCTTTGTACTATAGCATTGGTTTGATTAGTATATTGATTATTTTTATAAGGCTAAATATTTTTTTATTTATATTAGTAGCTTATTTTACGACGTTTTATCAATATTTCAGGTTATTTAGCGTCTGAATGAGATGAAGGTGATAATGCCGGTGAAATGAGTCCAGGGTCCAGCACCGAAAGTTACCCAGCATTTGCTCGTATTGGGTTGAGGGAAAACCCCGGAAAAAACCTCAACCAGGTACCTTGCCCCGACTGGGAATGGAACCCGTTCCACCAGGTTTCGCGGCCAGACACGCTAACCGTTACTCCACAGATGTGGACAAGGCTAAAGATATCATCTATATAAATGCCAGCTTATAATGTCGTTACTCAATCTCTTTTTTTTGGGGGGGGGGGATAGGCCCTATAACTTTCTTTATGAATGATGTGTTTCATTCACTGAGTACAGTATAGTAATACTACTATGGAATGTATGTGAATATTCCTTCTTAACTTTTTACTATATTATTAACGTTTAAAACACAACTGTAATATTAAGAAATTGGCGTTAGTACTTTTTTCAGACAATATATTAGTATTTATTTATTTATTTATTTATTTATTTATTTATTTATTTATTTATTTATTTATTTATTTATTTATTTAACCTGGTAGAGATAAGGCCGTCAAGCCTTCTCTGCCCCTCTACAAGGGGAGTACAACTATAACATGAACAATAAAATTACAATTAATATTAAATTTACAATTACAATTACAATAAAAATTAAAGTACGACAAGAATACCTGATTAATGAAAGCTAGACATTTTATCATTGAAGTTAAGAACAAAGAATATTTTTGTATTTACTGAATTACAAATTAAACCTACAATAACAAAATTCTATAGTGATGAAATTACCGAATATTGAAATATTTTGTGATATATTAAGAGAACTATTTACAAGAAACCATGTCTGAACGAGTCTCAATTACTGATCAAGTGCCTAGTAAGTTTGCATTTGAATTCAATTTTATTGCGACAGTCCCTGATGCTAGCAGGTAACGAATTCCAGAGTCTTGGCAGGGCTATTGTGAAAGAGGATGAGTATGAGGAGGTGCGGTGGGATATACGTAATATCAAACAGAAAGAAGCCATATAAAAATAACGACATAAATTTTCACGTTCCGTTTGAAGTTTGTGCACCACTGTTTTTCAAATCCAACAGGCTGCTTATTTATATACACAACCCTTCCTCATTCCATACCTAGCGCTTGATGCCCGCGCACGACTTCAAGGTCAGAAAAATGCGTTTGCTTTGACATCACTGAAATGTAGACCGTCCACGACGACTGTGAAAAGGACGACACTTATACCTCTTACATCCTGTATATTTAATTTCTACTTATATGCTGGGTGGTAGTGACCCGTTCCGGAATTTCAGTTCGTTCTCTCTTAATTATTTCCTTCCTGGTTGCTTTCTTAATTTCTTTTCTTTTTCGTCATCACCATAGGTTCATTATTTTCTATGTTTTCATCCTCTCTGCTTCCCGCTACCTGTGTTCTGTGGTTGCACAGAGTTCACTGACTTGAAGTGTCTATTTTTCACTTCTCTTCCGACGTCCCTCATATGAGGCTTTGCGCTCGCCGGACGTCTTTTATCTCATTACCTGAAGCGAAATACTTACGCCCGGAATTAGCGGAGTTGAGTGCTTGTGCAGTTGCTCGCTCTGGTTGGTTATGGTGCGGCTTGGCTTCTGTGCGGCCAGCAATTCTGTTCTGCAGACCGACGTCGTTTGCTTGCTGGCTGGGATTCCATGCAAATTCCCTTTATGCCAGTCTCAGGTTACTCCGCACTGGCCTCTCGCGGGAGACTCCGTGTTACTATTAACATAATTATCTTCCGATCGCGTTGTTTGCCCCGCGTATCAAGCAGCACTCGCTTTCCGTTAATTTTGTCCTCATTGGCTTAATGTATCTGATCCCACGTCATTTAAAAATCTCTGATAAAACATTTACAGTGACGATTTAGTTAAGGTGTTAGCAAAGTTCAGATCGTTTTCTGAAATACTCTCTTCATGGGACTTACTTGAACCTTGTGATCTATGCAATATTATTACGATTCAAAGTATTCAATTTGAACGTTATCTCATGAGTAGGCCTCGGTCTACGGCAGGGATGAGACGATATTAGCTCCCAATCATGGTAGAAGAGCTCGACCTTGATCACCAGGCTTCGAGACTTTGGGCCCGATACAATAAGTTTACTGTGCTTGTACTATAGGTTGTTGACTCGCTGCAGGTAGTGAAAGGTAGAGATGTGTTGAGGTAACAACGTTGCTATCTAGAGTAGAGTACGGTAGTATGGGGAAACACACACATATGGACATTCTGAAAATATCAAGAGAATATGAAAAGCATTTATTCTCCTGTCTTTTATGAGCATTTGTGATTAATTATACACAGTGTTAATGGTGGAAATAAACATTTATCAATTTTGATTTCTTCATTTTTATCCTAATGGTCGTATTTAGAAAGAACAGTTACAGTACCGAATTGCAATGTACTACAAGATACATTTTCAGTGTCTCAAACGTAAATCTTTTGCGGTTATTTGCCATATACAGTTTGTATTGTGAAAAGCTGCGCTCTACGTCGTATGATGTGATAGGATCAAAACGAAAAAACCTAACATCTTTGCAGTCTCTAAGAGACAATCCTTTATTCTCGGATGACTCTATGTCTACTAATTTGCAATTTATATTACACAATGTTCCATATCCGTTATTTTTACATAAAATTAATTTCAATATTCTGTGTACTTGGTGTCCCATTAATTCTCTGTGTCATTTCCTCAACTAATTTGAGGGCTTCCGGCATCTCTTGCTTTGACTTTTCTAACCGTGTAATAGTTTCAGACAGTTTGAAAATAGGTTTGTATGAAAATCAAATTATTCGTCAGAACCTTCAAATCTAGAACGTTTTTCTTTGTGTATTTGTTGGCATTCATTCTACTGTACCCCCACCCACTGTACGCTTTACCACTATACTCAGTACGCCGTTATGCGGATTTCCCACTGAACTGCTCTATTGGGTCCATAGTCTCGAAGCCTGTTGATCACGAGCGCATAGCGCAGCGCATTCACTGTAACGTAGACAACAGGGATGTACATGCATATGCAGCAAATAAAGGCAGCAAATATTACAATAACTTGCGTTACTAAATTTCTGGCTATGTAATAGGGCTAATTACTCAGTTATTTAATATACATGTACATATATAAACAAATCTCAAAGGGAAGGGTTTTTAGGAACAAAAAGAGAAATAGGAAAACTTAATTGTATGTAAACCATTTTATTGTTAAAAGCAATTATTTATTATGTAAATACTTCACTTCATTGGTTAGGAGAAACTAATAGGGTCTACCTGCTCGACGTATGTGATCTCTAAGTACTTTTGAGTATTTGTTGAAAAAAATAATAATGGCAATATTGATTGGAATAGAGTATATTGATTGTGTGATTGTGAAAATGTAGTCCTTACTCTCCAGTCGTGATTATGTAATGAGTTTTCTTAGATTGATTTGTGAGATGCACGTAACACGAAAAAAACAAATTGATTAAATTAAGATATTGAGGGCCATCGTAATTTTTGGGGTCAATCATTTAACGGGATATGTATGACTTTTAAAACTTCCACAATTTCGGCCAAAATTTGTGAAATGTAAACTATATAAACAGATCTATAATAATATCATCTGTACAAAATTTTGTGCAATTAGGTCTAGGCCTAATAGTTTTGAAATTATATTTTTAAGTATATTTTATATTGACGTTACTAAAAAAGCTCCTTGCATCACAGTTTTCAAAATGTTTAGTTCATATTTTATAAAAACCCTGAAAATAGTTATTGGAATAAAAGTGAATTAGCATTTTGAGTTTAGTAATAGTATAAGTTAAAGTGCAATCAAAGATAAAATATTATTTCTAAATTAAAGAAACACGTAGTCTAATAAAAGTAAATATCCACAAACAAGCAACAAATAAAACATCAATAATACATTTAAAATAAAGAAATAAAAGGAATCCAGATTCAATCTGCTGACCCAAATGCAAATTAATTTCGATGTCAATTCCGAAATCAATTTATTTCTCTCTTCTCCTGAATAATGCCTATATTTTTTTTCATGTTGCGTCTCATAATGCCGTTTTATGTTGCTTTTTTTGCAAATGATATTTTTTTACACAACAAACACTGGACTTCATCACCATGTTCGAAGCATAAATATTGTATCTTGCACTCTTCCTTGAAAGCTTTAAGCGCTTCCGTTCCGTCATGATGCGCTGTGTTCTAAGATCTGTACATCCTTTAGCAATGTTTACAGGTAAAAGAGCTCCGCGCGCTCAGCGGGCATAAAATAGCTCTCGCCCGCAAATAATAGTCACCATCGCAAGATGGTCTACGGTCACCGAGTCACCAGACTGAAGTTTGGAACGCATGGAGAATAAAGCTGATTTCGTAACATTAATTTCTTCAATTAGACTTGTCAATGTTTGAGCCGCTTTATAATTAGATTCGTTATGATAGCTGTTGTGTGACATTTGGTGAAAACATGACCATCGGCGCAAACAGTCAGGTTTAAAAATACTTTTCGCACTAGTGTTAAAAGTAGCCTAGTACTTTTCGCTCCCTACGATCAGTAAATTTTTAACATGTTCGCCTAGCTTTAAAAGTTTAACTGTTAACGTGTAGCATTTGATGCACAGGTATAAAGTATAATAATGACTTTCATTTTAATGAGGATTATAATCTAAGAACTTTTCAACAATAAAAATGCATGTATTTGAGGATTACTGGGATTGAAAGCAATTTATTCTTGCAAGAGATCATTAGCTGACCTAGATAAATGAAGGATTCAGAACCGTAGTGGGCCTAGCGCCATTTACTAAAACCGTAGAAAACCAGAGTTAAAATGAAGTTATCACCATAATTCAATGGAAACATGTAGAAAGTAATATAAAGTAAACACATTAAAACTAAATTATAAGTCAATCTTCTTTAAATTATAGCATTCAATTAAATTTAAACCTTACATTCTCCGTTTTTAATAAATGGCGCTTGGCCCACTATGGCTCTGAACCTTTCAAATGTGGGTGGAGATGTTTACCCGGAAATAAAATTAGACAATATATCTAATGAAATAAATTTCTATAATGAATGAATTAGAATTATCCACGAAATCCTATGAAGGGCAAGGGCCTCATGACTATGCAGGGTGGCTTGTCAAGCAGTTATGAATGTATATCAATACCTAATTTAAAAGCATTCCATTCAACTACGTCATAAATATTAAGTACACATTTGTGTATGAACATTAGGCCTATATACATATATTTAAATAAAATATATATAGTCCACACTGTGGAGTAACGGCTAGCGCGTCTGCCTGCGAAACCAGGTGGCCCGGATTCGAATCCCGGTCGGGGCAAGTTACCTGCTTGAGGTGTTTTCCGGAGTTTTCCCTTAACTAATTATGAACAAATGCTGGGTAACCATCGGTGCTGGACCTCGGACTCATTTCACCGGCATTATCACCTTCACTTCATTCAGACGCTAAATAACCTGGGATGTTGATACAGCGTCGCAAAATAATCCACTAAAAATAAATTATATATTATTAGGTAAAATTCAAAAGCAGAGATGTTACAAGTTTTCTTAGAATTCCGCTATTTCAACTGCTTTATCATCGCAGACGTGCTCTATTAGTTTCATCATGTCATTGACTCCAGTTTTCTTCGCCTTCGTTCGTTCTTTTATTCTTTATTTTCTACCGGATCTTAGTAACTAGAAGATTCTCTTATATTAAAATTCTTGAAAACAAACCTTTCATAAATCGTGCAACTTGAAACAAAAACATAATTCATCGCATATAAATTATTATGGCGAGCCGTATAAAATACGGTACTTATATTCTTATTATTTTAGCATTATAAGTTCTTTCGAAATATATTTGAGATGTCTTCGTTTATACATAATTCTGCAGAACAGTTTGTTTGTTGCTGTGTGTAATGTATGATGTACATTTTCAGTGAAGTCTTACACAGGTACGAGCGTCTCTTCTAATAGAGTCTTATTTCTATAAGATTTTTCATCCTCTTACTACAACAAATAAAAGCATAAGCATTGAAAGAGACTTCCATATTTCAACGAAAATAGGAACTTATAAATTTTTCTGAACAAATTGCATTTATCCTATTAGTAGACAGTAGATATTGAATGATTTGTATACATCATGTAATTTTAAAATATCGTGCCACAGTGTAAGTTAACTTTGTTGACAATAGTTGAAATATAATTAGTAATTACATATCCCATACTTACTTAAAAATAACTTTTACAGAACCCGGAGGTTCATTGCCGCCCTAAAATAAGCCTGCCATCTGTCCATATCCTGAACAAGATTAATCCAGTCTCTACCATCGTATCCCACTCCATCAAATCCATTTTAATTTTATCCTCCCATCTACGTCTCCTCCTCCCCAAAGATCTTTTCCCTCAGGTTTCAAAACTGACACTCTATACGCATTTCTGGATTCGCCCATACGTGCTTCAAGCCTTTCCCATCTCAGACGTCTGGATTTAATGTTCCTAATTGTGTTCGGTAAAGAATACAATGCCTGCAGTTCTGCGTTATGTAACTTTCTCCATTCTCCTGTAACTTTATTCCTCTTAGACTCAAGTGATTTCCTAAGCACCTTATTCTCGAACATACTTAACTTTCGTTTGTCTCTTAAAGTGTGAGTCCAGTTTTCACAATCATACAGAACAATCTTGTTCAAAGTAAATACGAGGGAGATCCAGGAAATAACGACCGTTTTGTTGTAATAATTAAAAAAATATATTTATTTGAAAAAACAAAGTCTGTTACATAAAAGAAGCTTCCTTTACTTCTCTACATAATCACACCTACATTTAAACATTTGTCGTATCTGTTCACTAGCTTTAGAATTCCCGTGTTATACTCCTCTGCCGCCAGTTCATTAAGCCAGGTGTTCACTGTCTTCTTCAATTCTTCATCACTTCCAAAACGCGTACCACCCACAAAGTCTTTCAGCTTAGTGAAAAGGTGAAAATCGCTAGGAGCAAGGTCTGGACTAAAGGGCGGATGATCAACGATATCCCAATCGAATTGATCCAGCAATTCTCGAGTTGAAGCAGCAGTGTGCGGGCGGGACCAGATTTTTTGGTAGCCAAGATGATGCGACACAATTTCACCAAGCAAAGAACGAGAAATGTCAGGAAAGGCAATATGCAATTCGTCGAGTGATGTGCGCCTGTCTTGCAAGATTCTGTCGTTCACTTTAGTCTTCAGGTCTTCTGTGATGAGTGATGGGCGTCCGGGTCGAGTTTCATCGTGGACATTTGTTCGCCCATTGTTGAACATTTCGCACCATTTTCTCACATTTCTTTCATTCATTACAGTATCACCATACACTTCTTTCAATTGCCGGTAAATTTCTGCAGGTTTCAAATGTCGGGCATTCAAAAATCGAATCACACTCCTCACCTCACAGTCGGCGGGATTATCAATCACGTCGTTCATTTTTAAGTAACACAAAATGCACAATGGCGACTTGTTGCAACCAGTACTCACAACATTATGAGAACACATGTTAAGGAAGCCAGTTGACCTTCAAACAAGGAAGGGGAGTCAGCTGCGCGGCGGGTATGCGCGAACGGTCGTTATTTCCTGGATCCCCCTCGTATAATCATCATCATCATTATCATCGTCATCATCATCATCATCTCCACTTCAAGTATTAGGTAATATATCCGTTTCGACTTCGCAATTGTTTCCCGAATTTCCTCGATCACTCTCGATCTCTTCTTCCCTAAGCCATATTATAGTTTAAGATTGTTTTAGAAAATCTATTGTTTTCCTTTCTTAATAAATATTCAATCCAGTTTTGTCTATAAACTGTTATTTTATTACATACTGATTCAATGTTTAATTTTTTCCTAGTATCATCATTCTATATTTAATCCAATCTTGTACAGCCTTTAACGTTCCTAAGAAATTTCAATTCTGCCGATTGATTTTTCTCATTTCTTTTTGAGTTGATACGCAGATTTCAGTACCATAAATAAGTTAGTAGAGCCATTACCTTACAGAATTTTATTTTGGTTTCTTTGCTAATTTTATTTCCAACAGTTCTTTGAGTGATCCCACATTATTGCTTGATATTTACTAATTTTATTTAGAATTTTCTCATTCCAACATATCATTTCACAGCTAAGATATTTGAAATCAAATATTTGTTTTAAAATGTTATACTGTATTACAGTCTTCGATATCACTGGATTTTTCTCCTTCAAATGACATTATTTTCGTTTTCCTTAAAGAGTATAAGATTTGCTGATGATATCGCGTTGTTAGCAGAAGAGGAGATGATACTAAGGGATATGTTACTGAAACTAAATGACATCTGTGAGCAGTATGGAATGAAGATAAATACTAACAAGACGGAGACCATGGTCATAGGAAGAGAAGTAAAGAAGGTAAACTTGCGAATTCTAAATGAGGCGGTAGAACAAGTGAACAGCTTCAAATACTTGGGGCTTTCTATAAGCAGTAACATGAGCTACTGCCAGGAAGTCAAAAGGTTGATAGCAATGGCATAGGAAGCTTTTAATAGAAAAGGAAGAATCTTCTGCTGACCTCAGGAGAAAGAACTAAGAAAGAGAGTAGTGAAGTGCTTCGTATGGAGTGTGGCATTGTATGGGGCAGAAATATGGATACTACGACGAGATGAAGAGAGCGAAATTTGGATATGGAGAAGAATGGAACGTGTGAAGTGGACAGACAGAATAAGAAATGAAGCTGTGTTGGAAAGAATGGGTTAAGAAAGAATGATGCTGAAACGGGAAAAAGGAATTGGTTGGGTCACTGTCTGAGAACAAAGTGCCTACTGAAGGATGCACTGGAAGGAATGGTGAACGGGAAAGAGTTCGTGGCAGAAAAAGATATCAGATGATACACGACATTAAGATATATGGATCATATGAGGAGACAAAGAGAAAGAAAGGAAATAGGAAAGAGTGGAGAATACAAGGTTTGCACTGAAAGACCTGCCCTTAGGCAAAACACTATGAATGAATGCATTGATATTAAAAAAAAATAATAAGATTTACATCAATTATTTAGAAGGTACATGGACTATTGTAATTGTGTTCTGTAATTTCGATAACAATTACACATAAAATAAAAGAAATCCCAACGTATCCCATGAGAGCAAGAGTCTCTCTTCCTGGCGGAAGGGTGGCTAGGTTATGAGATTCTGGGTAGCTACTTCGGAAAAGATCATGCTAATTTTAATAGGCTATTTCCGCTTTGATTTGACTTTACGGTAATTTGGATATTCCAGCCCTGATCTGCCTTTATGGTAGGCTTAATTTGGATATTTCCGCATTGATGTGCCTTCCCCAGGTTATTCTTATTTTAGCCTTTGTTATTTCCGAATATCTTAAGTTCGTCTATCTATCTGGTCGCCCGTCTTCCTAAACTCCTTTCGCAGACTCTTGTATCTCAGAAACTGAGTCGATGCGTTCACCTGTTGAAGTCTCGGAGTACCTCATGTCCTGCCCATCTTCATTTGAGGCTGCTAGCGGCGCTCTCTACATTCTGGATCTTCTTTCTGTTTATAATAATGCCATTCCGTTGTCGGACTTTTATACTAACGCCCAATATATTGATCTCAATTTTTCTCATGTAGATTGATGTTGCTCATTTTTCTTCTTCTTGGCTTCCAAGTCTTTCAGCTGTAGATGAGAGTTGAAAGTATGCACAAGTCCAAACTTGTGACTTTTGAGACTAATGTGTAATGGTCTGTCATAATTATTACTTACTTACTTACTTACTTACTTACTTACTTACTTACTTACTTACTTACTTACTGGCTTTTAAGGAACCCGGAGGTTCATTGCCGCCCTCACATAAGCCCGCCATAGGTCCCTATCCTGAGCAAGATTAATCCAGTCTCTATCATCATATCCCACCTCCCTCTAATCCATTTTAATATTATCTTCCCATCTACGTCTCAGCCTCCCTAAAGGTCTTTTTCCCTCCGGTCTCCCAACTAACACTCTATGTGCATTTCTGGATTCGCCCATACGTGCTACATGTCCCGCCCATCTCAAACGTCTGGATTTAATGTTCCTAATTATGTCAGGTGAAGAATACAATGCGTGCAGTTCTGTGTTGTGTAATTTTCTCCATTCTTCTGTCACTTCATCCCTCTTAGCCCCAAATATTTTCCTAAGAACCTTATTCTCAAACACTCTTAACCTATGTTCCTCTCTCAAAGTGAGAGTCCAAGTTTCACAACCATACAGAACAACCGGTAATATAACTGTTTTATAAATTCTAACTTTCAGATTTTTGGACAGCAGACTGGATGATAAAAGCTTTTCAACCGAATAGTAACAGGCATTTCCCATATTTATTCTGTGTTTAATTTCCTCCCGAGTGTCATTTATATTTGTTACTGTTGCTCCCAGATATTTGAACTTCTCCACCTCTTCAAAAGATAAATTTCCAATTTTTATATTTCCATTTCGTACAATATTCTCGTCACGAGACATAATCATATACTTTGTCTTTTCGGAATTTACATCCAAACCTATCTCTTTACTTGCTTCCAGTAAAATTCCCGTGTTTTCCCTAATCGTTTGTGAATTTTCTCCTAACATATTCACGTCAACCTCATAGACAAGCAGCTGATGTAACCCGTTCAATTCCAAACCCTCTCTGTTATCCTGGACTTTCCTAATGACATACTCTAGAGCAAAGTTAAAAAGTAAATAAAACTGTCATAATTATTACATCTTTAATTTACAATTCATGTTGAGAAATGTTCAGCTAAGCCTCGTGTTAATAACATGTCAAAATATGATTAATTATTATTTATTCCGTCAATATGGCTTAAGCATTGAATTACATATGAAAGAAAAACATATGAAAGAAAATATTGTTGTGTTACATCCTATTTAATCTTGATACTAATGTTTTCGCCCCTAATGGGGCATCTTCAGGTACAAGATATAAGTATCATCTAAAATCAATTACAATACAAGCTTTACATTTGAAAATACCATGACTAGAGTAAAATGTGACATAGTGGCAATATTATCCTTACCAACATTAAGTGTCCTGTCAAAATATTAAAAACAAATTTAATTTAAAACAATGTGAATTTGCATAGCTATACAACGTAGATGCCCTTGTATGGTATCTCAAATATATTGTGTTGTTACCAATAAGATCAATAAAAATACTAAAAATATACAAAACTAAAACCTAATATTATTTAATGTGGAGTCATAAAAGCGTGTATAACTAATTTCGTAGAGCGAGTGGAATTCTCGTTAAATGTTCAATGCTCTCGTATAACATCATGCGATTCTAATCATCATACACGGATTGTTGAACAGAAGGGATGTGTTTTTTGCCCGTAATCAGTCTAGTGGAATAAAATGCAATACAATGTCAAGTTATTTGTATGCATTTTAATTTACAGAGCAATAGAACCGAGTGTAGTTGTAGGCTTGGGTATTTACATGCAACTCATTTTTGTCTCGAAAACCTGAAAGAAATACTTTTCCCGCCGAATTCTGAAAAAAAAAAATTTCTTTGAGCGGGAAGAACCATTCTTTTATCGTTCTTTAATTTATGAATCGTTTTCATGGATATACATTTCGTCCATAATTTCAATACGACCCAAAAGTTAGACGAATCTTCTTCAAAACTGGAGTCTTTTCGCAACCACAGCCTAACACTAGCGATGACGAACCTCACGTCCACGTGCCTCAGCAGACGTGAACGATCATCCAAATATTGGGGTAACGTGTGTTTAGTACGATGATACCCAAGCCACCATAGCTGGTTTTTGAAATTGATTTCGCTATCTAGCACAGCTCCTCAAATTCACTACGATGCTGGGTAGGCACTGGCCCCAAATACTAATCTAAAATTAATGAGAAAAATCTCCCTATGGGTAATCGAACCAAAGCTTAATCCGTAACGCGAATCCAAGAATGATGCCTTACACAGCCACTCTGCTAAGCGAGATTTTGGCTTTCAGAAATAATGTATATTAACAGGTAACTGTTGGAGAAATGCTTAAGGGTATATGTACATGAACGACCACAAATATTATTAGAAAATGCAGGCTCTAATTTCTAAACTTTTATAAGAAAATGAACTCACAATTGAAGACCTCCCTCGAATAACGGTGTAACCAACAAAATACTACTTTTATGTTATGAACGAAAAACGTCTGATAGGCTCTTCTTAAGTCATGTAACATTACAGCTACCAGTATAATCTTGTTTGAGGGTTCATTCAATTATTAGATAATAAATAGTAACATTTTAAGTTCATAGTTTTGAAATAACAGAAATTGTTTTGAGATTACAATGGAATAAGGGTGTATCATCAATTAAAAAACAGATTAAACGTATGAAAATGAACGAAATGAAAGATTCATTATTTCTAACGACAGTACAATCTCATGCTCATAAAACATAGGTATCACATGCTCAAAATCACTGCATAGTAGGAAAAAAACTAAAATATTGAGAAAAGTTATGAACGAAAATGAAAGATTTTTTATTTCTAATGGCAGTTCAATCTAATGTTCAGACAACATAGGCATCACAAGCTCTACAAAGGAGGAAAAAAATGTAAGAGAAAAGTTATGAACAAAAATTAAAGATTCTTTATTTTTAAGGGCAGAACAATGTAATGTTCATAGAACATAGGCCATCACATGCTCAAAATCATTGCAAAGTAGAAAAAAAAATTAAATGTAAGAAAAAAGTTATCAAAGTACAGCACATGTTATGACACTACTCCTTATACTGTAGTTCAGTGGTCGTTAGCACTCGCTGAAATGTGCAATGGGTACGTGGTGCCGTCCCGTGTGCGCTGTCGTGCAACAGGGAGAGATAGAGAGCATACCCGCTAGCAGCTACGAAAGCACTATAGTGCACTGCGTTTTCAGCGGGTAAGAGAGGCTAGTCCCAGCGTGCTCTGTACTGACGACCATTGCTCTAGTTGGAAACAGGTAAATCCATGTAGAACTTGCGGTGCTCAATATCAGTAATGAACTCACACATGTGTGTAAGGTCTCGTTTCTTTTCTTTTTTGATGGGTAAGGGACCTTGATACGCTGTTTCTTGTGAAATGGATACACAACACATGACTGTAAAGTCCCATGAGATTTTCACACATAAACGGAAAAGGGATCATTTTGTGAACATTTGAGCCACATTGCTTCTGTTATTATAAATTCTTTGGGATAAGTGTCATTCTTGTCCAACGTATCAAAATTTTTGAAGTCCTCTGATTGCATGTAAGTAACCTGGAATGGATTTGTTGGTCTTGCGGCCACTATCACTTCAACCCATTGGAATGGTACATTAACTTTTGAAATTCTTTTTTGTTTTTCTATTAGTGCGAAATGTGTCGCAGGGCAGAAAACTGTGTCCACTGCACAGAAATTTTTGCTCTACGGTAGAAAAATATCTCCACAAAACAAAATGCCTCAGAAGTGACATACATTTATCCGACCACACAATAAGACTTCTTGTTTCCCTAGCAGATAAAGGTTTGAAATTTTGCATGATATAGGAAAATGAACAAGAAGCAACTTCAGAGGCTCCTCGATCTGCAACTCCCTCATGCCATAAATGCATAGTTACTTGACCAGAGCCAGCATTACTAACACAGTAGTTGTAAGTTGAGAACTGTCTCTGATAAAATACATTAGAGTGTGTTAACATAGGTGAAAACAAAACCTGCTGCATGTCTGCGCATAAGACTACGACACTATTATATTGCCTAGCTATTTCTATGTCCTCCCTCAACACAGCGTAGGCTTTTTCTGCTTTCCTGTGGTGTAAGTTTGTTTCAAATTCAATCCTTCTCGTCTCTTCAGCAGTTGTAGCATTAGAAAGTTGTACAAAATATCTGTCGCATTTTTTACATGTGTCTGATCGTGGAAGCCCAAATTTTAAATTGAATCTAGATCTAAACACATCTCTATATTGGTGAACTGATACATGGGTGTCTGGATACTTTTCCTCAAACATTGAATGCATTGTCGATACATTTAAACCTGGTGGAAGGTAACTGCATATAGTTTTTTTTCATGCTATAGTGACTTTCCTGAGTAGGAAATGACTGAATATGTTGAACAATCAAGACTATATTTTAATTTGTGGTACGATGAGGGCGATTCATATCCTTACCTCTTTGATTCGTTAATGGTCCATTGTTTTTCATTTTGGCTTGCAATATTTGTATGTGTTTCGAGCTGATAGCATATACCTGAAGAAGAGTCTTTAAACACACTTGCACTCTCATACTTCGAATGAACAGAAAATACTTGAAACTACATTGCCTATGTGAGAGATTTTCTTCTCTGTAACGTCTTCCAATTTCACACAATTCAGTGCACTGGTGAACAAGAAATGATGACTGCTCATCGTGTGTCTTATTATAATAATCCGTAAACAAGCATAGTTTTGTGTCATCGTTGAGAATTTTGCACCCTGCATATTTACATTAGAAACAGTTTCCTGAAATATCAAATATACCATACAAACTTAAACTTTTCAATATATGTATAAATTAAGACAAATTTATTTCATTTTCACTTAAATTTATACAATGAAATGCATTAACATTTCAAATTACGTCTAACTTACAGAACTAATTTTTTGTATTGTAATAATAATAATGAGTAGAATAATGACTACATTATGCATTTGTCTGTATGTTAGGAATGACATCGGAAACTTTTGTATACAGTGCGGGTATTAAACATAAATGAAGACTTTGTAATGATGTTACATCTTTATTCCACTTACACAATTTGGAGGTTGTTTTGCACGTTTCACTATACCATTTCTTGCTGTATACTCCTTCCCATGCTCCTTTAATGATTTCCTTGTGACATCCTTGCATTCGTCAATGTTAATCTTACGTTTACGTCCTTTATTTATAGTTTTTTATACACTGGAGTTACCACAACAGAGTAGTTGGCAGCCATCTCGACCGATGTTACATCTTTATTCCACGGACCGCTATTTTCAACTGTATCTAGCTCATTTAATATTACGAGTATGATCTGCAGATTGCAGCATCACATAACACATCGATGTTGCGTACTGTTTCACCTATAATCCCACTTAAGCAAAATTTGATGTTACACCATTATTCGAGGGAGGTCTTCAATTGGACAAAAATTACAAGGTACCAGAACAAGACTTATTGGAACTTAAATATCTGATAAAAGTATAAAAAGGTTACTAATAATATTTTGCAAACCAGTTTTGTTAAGATATGAAAAAAAATAATAATTCTGTAGTTACATCATTTGGTAACCATAACATTGTTATAGTGTCTCTGACATCTTTAATATTTTTCCTGCATGTAAGAAACACTTATTTCTGAAAAATAGACTGCTCTCAAACATGTAAAGGTGTTTATTTTAATACAATTAATTGTTTATTTTTTCTATATAAAATATATTAAAATTTACATAATGTTTTGTGACCTAATTTTTCTATTTTCAAAGAAATGGGCATTATTGTAGTCTACCTTTTACATAAGTGCATGTTAAATCACTGTACAAAATTTCACAATTCTATCTCTAATGGTTGTAGAGTTATGAAATAATATGTGTGAAAATTTTGGAAAATTTCACTTAAAGTAAAAAGTGAATTATAAAAAATAGTATTAGTAACCTTTTTTATACTTTTATTAGATATTTATGTTCTAATAAGTTTTGTTGTGGTACCTTGCAAGTTTTGTCCAGTTGTGAGTTCTTTTCCTTATAAAATTTTAGAAATTTAGAGCCTGCATTTTCTGATAATATTTGTAGTCGTTCACGTACATATACCCTTAAGCAAGTTCTATGCTTTCTAATGGGCAGAAAATCTATTTGTAATAATTACATCTTTTGGAAATCATAGTACAATTTATGGACTATGGTTTCAGTGCAGAAGAGCTATAAGTCTTACATACGAACACTAAAATGCAGCAATAGTTTAAAAATCTTGAGGCGTGACGTATTGGGAAATTCTAAAGTAAATACAGTTCAATTTTGACCATTATTACAAGTTTGGCGATTTTGATATAGGCTATTGTTAACTTTCCCTGTTCGAACAATCTATAGAGTAGAACTCCGTTTTTTCTCAGTCCCTGGATCATAGGATAGGTGGGAAAGCTCCCCTTAGACAAATATATAGCATGTGATTTCTATTTATTTCAGCTAACATAGTACTCACTTCTTTTTGTGTAAACATTACGAAATACGCTGCAATATGTATTGTTTTCACTTGTAGTGCCTTATTACAATATGAAGTGTTATTGTTTACGTCACGATGTACTGTGCAAACAACAGACCGTAGACCGAAAATAGTTTATATCCGTACACAAACACGTTTCAAAAACATTCACTAGTATAATTGTTATTCGACTGTTTGCCTACATTGAAAATGAGAGATTAATTTATTATATCAAAACATTATATTTTGATGAATGCCAAATCAAGTTTTTGGATTTGGAATCGAGTAAATTTTATGGTGAGATCAAAAGCTGAATTTTAAAAACCATTTCATAAGTTTATATTTTGTTCTAAATAATTATTTGGAAATTTCTGCGTAATTTCATATATAATTTATTACAAATTATAGTATTCTAAGTGCTTTCAATTACCACGTGATAAGCTTTATTTGTCAAACTGTTTTTTGTTTTTATTTTTCATTATTCTATAATAGTGCATTATGCAACGAGCCTATAATGGTAGTAATTAAGACGCAAGTATGATTGTTTATGAAACGAGCAGTAATTTGAAAATATTAAAATAAAAGCAGAATGAAACAGAAGTAACACATTTTGAGAATATGAATTTTGCATTTCAACAGGACTGGAAATAATAATATATATAAAATGTGAAATTACATTGTACAATTGGAAAAGTGTACCTTCTTCAGTAATTTAAAAAAAAAACTTGTTATTCATTTTTACAACTTGTCCTTACGTTCTACTGCATGAAATTCCTGATCTTGTTATTATTTTGCCTTCGTTCTTGATATCTCCCAATCAGGCTTGAGACAACGAATTCAGAGCCATGTATCATGTAAATAAAGCCTAACTGCTTCGTTTTCTCTTTGTTTGGATGGCATGTTCGTCTCAATCTGGCTCGACTTCTCATGTGTGTATTTTACTCACCCCAAGGCTGGAGAGAGGAATACATAACCTCTATATTTTTTATTTGCATTGTTTCTCTGCCATCTCTGTCTGCTTGCATTCTTTTGTTAAGTTGGGCAATCGTCAGGATGGAAAGTGCGGTTCTCTTCTCTCTATAACGTATAAGTCTCATTTGTTTTATCCTGTTTTCTTTCCTGGATAGCGGTTTGTACTCTCTGAGTATATATGTGTTTCTGGCTTCTGCGCCGCTCCTGCGCTCCCTTCCACTTGCTTTTCTCTGTTACACTGAATATCCACGACATTCAAACAACCGTTGTTGTAATTCTCCCAAAAATGGCTTTCCACTTCCTGCTTCTTCCCAGTTTTCCTTCTTCTCCGTTTCTTTTTTTCTGTTTTATATTCTCTACACTACCCCCCTGCTTAATCTTGACGTCAATAAACAACTCTCACCCCCTCGCGCCCTCGCAATTTTATCCATTTGTGCCCCCTTTTACAGTTTTTCTTCGTTATGGCCGTTGCTTCTTGAATGTGCAGGATGTACCACGTGACCGCTGTTTCGAGACGAGTTCCGCAATACGACATGCGTTTAGCATACGTTCATCTCTCTTAATGAAGACGGCAGAACATCAACGCTTGTGTACAATTACAGCTGTTTTGGGAAGAGAGGCCTCATTTAGTGTAGCAGGTGTGTCTTGTGCTTACACCAACAAAGACTGATCTTCAGATTAACAGCCAGGTTTAATTAAAAACTGGAATTATAAAAATATACTTGAGGCAATATTTAAATGATATCAATTTTATTATTCTACAAAATGTGGAAACATTTAGATTGTAATTGCATTTACATGTGCACAACTGTATATCGAATTAAATATTAAACAATCTCTCAACATTATTCCATAGCTAAATTGCCTATTTTATATGGCTAATTTGAAGAAAATACAGTACAGCGTCTCGTTTAGGCACAGTGAAAACGTAAACAAAATGCTGTTAACGTGTGGAGGGGGGGAGGACGAGCTGTACGATAAACGCGAGGGATGCACAAGGTTTTATAGTCCCGTCGCTCCAATTTCCGGCAGCCAATCGCGTTGCAGGTCGGCTACATTTAAACGTGTGCGTCTTGTGATTCGCTGATGAAGATGTTATTCATTTCTTAAGGCTCGATAAATACTTAATATAATCGCCCGCCATTTTGGCTCTTTCGTTGGCGTTCGCAGATAGCACACGAAGACGTTATTTGCCGCTCAATTATTTTCTGAATTACAGTGCGTTTGATTTATTATCATAGGAGCTACGACATGATAATGTTTAACGGTGTGGCAAATAGATTCCTCGTATGGTAGCTCGACAACGAAAGAACAAAAATGGCGAACGATACTACCTACCTAGACTTTATAGAGCCTTCACTTCCTAAGACGTAAGCAAAGAGGAGGAGTCACGCCGGGAATAACAGCGTCGCGACTATAGTTACAACATTTATGGCGGAGCATTAATTGAAATTATATTTTCCAAAAAAACACAAAACAAAAGAACACAAATTGCATAACGACACCTAAGTATGAAAACCTCGTATGTTTAATTTTCTAAATTTTACAGGAGAGCAAAAATCGACATACAAGGTTTTCAGATTTAAATAGATGCCTCGTAAGTCGGAAATTCTATATGATTTCGACATACAAGGTTTTCACATTCAAATAGATGGCTCGTAAGTCGGATTTTCTATAATGACTAGAGATACGCACTTTTTATTTTAAAATTAAAGCATAAAGAGATACGTGGTTTTCAATTTTTCTCTTTTTTCATGAAAAAAAAATGAAAATGAAAATTTTGCAATTGTAGACCATAAGAACATAAATGTGAGTGAAAATCGCATTTTCGAAAAAAAGTCGACTTACGAGGTTTTCATTCTTAGGTATCGATAACATTATCATATACACGTTTTAACAAATAAGCAATTGTAATGTTGAAATAATTCAATATAACAAATCAAATTTTGCTACTGATATTATGTTTCTTTCAAGCAGCATTTTTTACTGTCATGAATTTCATTCTCTGTATGACTAACATACTATCACCGTCTTCTGTGGCCGAATTAACAAACCTACAGTATATTGGTCTGAAGTGACAACACTATTTCCTAAACATAATTACAGTACTGTATTTTTATTACTTCATTTAGAACACAGAGAAGGGGGTCATATTTTTACTCTAGTATTCCGGTACCGTACATACCGAGCATATGATCAAAAGTACTCTTAAGTACTGTTAGTGTGACGAAATGTTGATGACGAAATATCCATGGTATAAGTTTTCGAGTATAAAATGCCCTTGAATCAGGTTTGTATATCGCCATTTCGTTCAAACATCAGAAATATAAATGTTAAATATAATTATATTTCATTTTGTGAGCAGAGATGTTTGCGAAACCAGGCTGCAACCGAGTGGAATGAACCTGCGAAAGAAATAATTATTTTGTGCGAGATCGTGCGTTTTTGCTTGTTTTCCGCACAGAACCAATACGCGGTAAGTGTGAAATACCACATTCAGTATTCCCAACGTAACACACATAACAATTTCCCTCTTCTTACCGCTTAAGCGCAACATTCATTTTACTGCTTTAGGCTTTTAACATGTTATTTTTAGAGACGTTTAACATAGTAATAATTATAAATTGGAAACTTACCACTGCAATTTCACCTAAATTGCAATGTTAATTATTGTTTTTAAATATTTGCAAAAATTAAGTAAAGTCTACTACTCCACGAAACTTATTGCATTCCTGATACAAGTAACATTAAGGAAGCCGTGAAAAAATCAACGAGATTCCAGATGCCGATATTATTACTGCAATATGTTATATAAATAATATTGTTAAAATATTAAAATGAAAAATAAATCATTACATAACCTTACCGTTTGTTTTAAGTTCGCATTTATAGACTGGGGGAAAAAAAAAGACAGACGTATATCACGGCCTGCTGGAATATAGTAAACACAGAAAACATTTTACAGCAACAATGTTGAAGAAAGATATTTTGGTGTTCCGAAGTGGCGTCATTAAACAGAAACCAACATAGAGATTTCATTGCAACTAATTAGAAATTCGTCTTTCAGGTATGTAATAAACGATCTTCGCACAAAATAATGTACGATACACGAGCGGTATGTTTGTTTTCATGTTCTCGGAAATTAAAAAAGCTCAACTACGTTTCGCTTTTTCAATCTTTTCCTCGAACATGAAAACGTCAACATACCGCTCTTGTAACACATATTACTATTACCAAGTAATCGTATACAATTTTTTACAGCTGTTCGTCCGTGATGGTATAAAAACAATTCCCCCCGAATTCTCCACTGCTGTAATTCTTCTAATTATAATAGTTTAACTTTATCACGTCAAAATGAAACATATGTTGCAGATCAGCGGTAGATCAGGATGTCCCCAGTTTGAACCTGAATTCCCTCATTGTTTTAAGTATATTTAATTCTTAATTGTCTCATAATTCTTAATGAAATAATTATTTCAAGCAATTTAGGTATTTTCCAGGTTACGTTTCTTAAAAAGGCAGTAATATTTAAATAGGCCTGCCATGGTTACAACGGCTTTGTTGATCGGTTGCGTTTGTTCACGTGTGACATCTGGTGGGAAACCATTGGCAATCGGAGCGAACAGTTGAAAGTTAGTGTTAAAAATACTTTTCGCTTTCCTAGCGTTTAATTATGTAGACCTACTTTAATGAATGATTGTCTAAAAATCTATTATGCATGCATATATTTATTACGCACTACTAAAGCTCATGCATTATGACCAGACACTCCCCCACTCTTCCTACAGAGCTGCACACGAATGAGTCTACTTACGAATTATAGGGGAATGGGTTAGTTTTTGCCTTGAACTCGGTAGACACACGCTCGACCTTGCCTTACTCTCCTATCCCCTCAACGGAAATGTTGTTCCCATACTGCACATCGCGAGTGTCTTGATAAAATGCATGAGCTCTACATGTGTTACATATCAACTATTTACATTATGAAGGATGCAAGAAGCACATTTCCGTAAAATCTTTTAAAGTTTTGTGACATCACTAGGGCTAGGATTTTGATGAACTATAAATCATAAAAAAGTCCTAAAAACAATGCATTTATGACATAAATATCTTTCAAAAATGCCCTTAAAAATGCCCTAAAAATTCATCTTACATTCTAAAATTGGCTTAGTAGGAAAAGGAATTTTGTGCTACTTAATATTTAGACTAATAATTAAATTAATTTCTAGTACGAACATTTAAGTTTATTTAATTTTACATAATCTTTTCTAAGTGGTGCATTTTAATTATTTATTTTACCTGATGTAGTTTCCATGTAGCCCGTCACAAGGCCACTCTTATACGGAATTAGCAAATATAGAGGAGTCTATATTGAAGGGATGGTTGGACTGATCCATTACATGGGGTGTACTACGTTAAAAACGGTTAAAATATTATTCAAAATAATGGGTATTAGCCACCGGCGTAGGTCGGTCGTTTAAGGTGGAGTTACGCTCGGACGCGGGTTCGATTCCAGCTGGAGCTGATTATTTGGTTGGTTTTTTTCCGAGGTTTTTCCCAACCGTAAGGCAAATGTCAGGTAATCTATGGCGAATCCTCGGCCTCATCTCGCCAAATATCATATCACTATCACCTACGCCATCGACGCTAATTAACGTCTCAGTTGGTACAGCGTCGTTAAATAAAATAAAGGGTATTAATGGACAAAATATGTAGACAAAATATTAAAGGAAAGAAACATTATTTTATATTAAGTGAAAATGCCTAAAAAAATGTCCGAATAACACAAAAGATGCTCTTATAAGTTGAAACAGGCAAAAAATGCAAAAAAATGCCCTAACAAATATGTCTTAAAACACTCGGTTTATCACATAACACATCAATACTAAAGCGACTATATTTCTGGCTTACTAGAAAAAAGATGAAATTTCATGAAAATCCTTGCCCTAGACATTACAATATTTATACTTCCTATACAGCGATATGAAACATTAATTCTTATATATTTCCAGTCTACGATTTCTTATCTGACCACGAACGTCTATTGCTTTCTTATCAGTTTGCCCTACTTTGACTTTTGTGAGATGTACAGAGAGCCTGGATTCTCCATTTCTACTTTTTCCACAGCTTCCTCTAAACCCTGCTTACATCCATTCAACCTAGACTGATGTGCAAATACACGTAGAATAGTAAGGCGACAAGAAGAGTGTTGTGATAGATGCGCTCCGCACCGCACAGGTATAAGTACAGACGTTCCTCTGGGAGCAAAGAGACCCTCCTAGACAGCTTCTCAGTGTATAGAACTTTCAGTGCTGCTTACTTGCTAAAACAAGCTATTTCCCTTACATGTTCCTTTGGAGTACACAGAGATCCATACGATACACATCAGAACGGAAAAATAAACAAATATACAGAGGAGAAAAACTTGGAAAGGGTTGTGCTACGACGTACCAGAAAAACTTAAGACCGTCGCTGGCTGCCATTTTACAAGCACTCACACATCGGAATACATGCTGTGTGTAAAATACAGACACACTGAGGAGGGGTTATTATAGTCATAGTCGGAATAATAAAGACGTATGTTTTCTCTTCTTATTATACATTTGACAGGATTTGGATTTAAACTGTGTCCACAAATTACTTGCCTTATTATAGAATGGAACATTTTAAAGAAAGAAGGTATAGCTCAAAATTTAATTTATGCCATTCAAAGCATGTACAGAAACACAAAGATTAAAATTAAAATTAATAACAAGATTAGTTTAATGACTAGGATAACAAATCAAGGCGTAAAACAAGGTTGTCCGCTGTCTCCTTGTTTATTTAATATATATATATATATATATATATATATATATATATATATTAATGCACTTATTAAGGACTGGCAAATTGATTTGGCGAAACATTATATGATCGATAACAAACCCCTTAATACTCTGCTCTACGCAGATGATTTAATTATATTAGCTAACACCGAAGACAACTTAAAAATGACAATTCATAGGCTATATCAAAAAGCAAAAGAGTACAATTTAGAAATTTCTATACACAAAACAAAAACCATGGCCTTTATTGGTAAACATTCTATAAGAACTAAAATACTTATCAATAACTTTGGAGTAGACCAAGTAGGCCTAAATGCTTTTACTTATCTTGGCTGTAATCTCTCCTATATTCATTCTCAAGATACAGATAATAAATTAGCCAAATTTCAACAGCTGCTAAGAACAATTAGAAATACACTGTTTAAGAAGGTTCGGCAAGACACAATTTTGAAATTCTACAAAACAATGGCCATTCCAACTTTGCTATATGGATCAGAAACTTGGACTCTAACAACTAGTCTACTGAAAAGAATAGAAGCAGCTCAGATGAGATTACTAAGACCGCTAGCAGGCTACACTCTCTATGACCATAAATATAATGAAGACATCCGACAAGAACTAAATATCGCAGCCATTACAGAGACAATCCACAAGTATCGGAGCAACTGGCATGAGCATGTTCTACGGATGCCAAATGATAGATTACCCAGGAGATTATTAAATTGCAGACCCCTTGGATACAGAGATCGTGGACGCCCCAAGAAGCGATGGAGAGACCAGCTTTTCACCTGAGACGGAACAGGCCAAACCTTGATAGCTATTGATGATTATGGAATGCAATTATAACTTATATTTATATTGAAGAGCTGTTTGCTACAATTAATGTTATGCTAAAATTTTTAAGTAAACTTTCAATGGAAATCATTGTATTAAATATGTTACATCCCATCGGTTTACAAGCAAAACACATTAAGTCAAAAATATTACTTCTGAGAAAAAGGCATATACAAGGTGATTTACGAGGATTTACCGTTCTTTACTGAGGTTATTTCCGAAGATATTCCAACAAAAAAATGTCATATAAACATGGGTCCTATTCTCAATATTTACAGAGTTACGTTTCGTTATTGGAACGCATTGCTGTGAACGCGTGATCTTGGTCAGCATGCAGTCAGCAGCCAGCGCGAGCGCTACGGAAATCAAAGATAGCCGTATGCAGTTACGTAGAGCGACGAGTGCCGTTCACAAGCGTGCGGCCAAGTGTACTCAAGCGGACGGCGACGTTTTTTAAAATGTGTTTTAAACTCTCCAAGACTGTAAATTAGGATGCAAAATTGAACTGCAAATAATTAAGTCGGTGGAAGTAGTGTGATTTGTAATTGTTGTGATAAGTGCGTAAGCATAGGGCCTAATGTAATTTCCTAGTTAAAAATAGAAAATGTCTGTATTATTCTTTTACCTTCAAACTAAAGAAAAAACGTATTTTACAAACAACTTTAAATTACTGTAACTCTGAAAATATTGAGAATAGGAACTATGTATATATGACATTTTTTGCTCAAAATGTCTTCAGAAATAAGCCCCGTAATGAATCCTCGTGAATCATCCTGTATAATGTACATAATGAATGTGTATCAACTTAGAGTTGGAAAATTAAATACACATAAAGAAAAACAACTTATTAAAACTAATTTTTTGAGGATTCAGTTTTGTTAAGATCTTACAAAAACGCTTTTTTCTCAGAGGTAATATATTTGACTTAATGTGTTTTGCTTGTAAGCCGACGATATTATGTGCAGCTAAATTTGCTCCAAGTTACTGATTAGTAATTAATGAACTCATAAGCAGGAATAGTCAATCATTTGCTTGTGAGAGACTTGGGAAGACAACGTTCTCAACAGTGGCTGAAACGAGTTTCACAATACCCTCGACAACGCTTGAAGACTCCGGATATTTTGTGCTATTCATCTGTTGCAAACAAAGATTCAAGCGCTCGCATGAATTTAGCAAAAAGGGAGCATCGCCGGTTCGTCTTATTGAAGTGAATGACACATGCCTCTAGTAGTTGCGTCATCGGCGCCGCCTCCGCATTACAGGATAAGTTATATTACATTCCATAATAAGGTAAGTAGTTTCTGGACAGAGTTTAAATCCAAATCCTATTAAATTTAAAATGATAAGAGAAAACATGTCTCTATCATTTCGAACTATGACTAGAATAACCCCTCCTCAGTGTGTCTGCATTTTACATAGGCCTACACATATATTTAATACATTTTTTGCAGCCTTCATATCGCTCGAGCGACTAGACGTGTTTTTTTTTTTTTTTTCAATACGCAATCAAAATATTCCATTTATCACCACAAGACTCTATACAAATTTTATATATATATATACTTTTTTCACAAAATCATAAATAGGGAAGCTACAAAATTTCTACATTATATATTCAACTTATGTACAGCAAAATATATTATTCTGCATTAAGCATTCAATGTCACTTGACCGATGAGCGGTCGGTGATGTCGCCACTGTCCTTGTATACAAGACTCGTTGGCGAATACGGGACGCGGGGCATTGACGAGATCATAGCATTCATGGAGAGGGATGACGCACTCTGCTAATTCGTGAAATCAACACCGGTAAATTTACAACAGATGGATAGTAGTTAGTTTTTCTGGAAATACAGCCTACGTTTCAAAACAATAGTAATAGCAGATAGATATAAACCAGCCGTGGCGAAAATGTAATCCTGCGCCGAGCCACTGTGTAACCTGCAACGTGCATAGCACCTACGGAGGGGAACGGACACCCGAAGGGAAAGTAAAGCAACTGTCTGACTTATTAACGGATTTTCATTTTCCTTACGTCAAGCACTTAAATATAATTTTATACAGTGCAAGGCTACAAACTAATGTTTAGTGCGTGTAACGAAGAAAGAAATTAACAAGAAAACATAGAACACATTATCACAATCTAAAGTTAACTGTCTTCAGAATGTCTCTGCGACAGAGTTTCAAAATCAGGAATTATGTCACTTACTGCTAGTAGTAGTTGATCACGAAGGTATTTGTCGTAATCTAAATGAGGTTTTTACTATTTTCATTGTTGAAAATAATTTTTCACAAACATAAATTGTAGCGAAGATGGCTTCAACAGAGCAAGCGAAAAAACGAAGCTTCGGATATTTATTTTTTGGCAAAGATTTGAAAAGCTCAGCATTTGTCAAGTCCTTACATCTAGCCTTCATTGTAACATTACATTGTAAATCTGTGAGTTTAAATTGAAGACCTAACCGCATTATTTGTACATATGCTGAAAAAGGATAATAATAATAATAATAATAATAATAATAATAATAGTAATAATAATAATAATAATACTTAACCTTTTAATGTTTCATGAGTAACATGTAGTAGCCTATAATGCATTTTCATGTTATACAACCGTTTTCCTCGTAATACTTGTGAACAAATCATACATTTAATAATCTCACCATATTGGCAGCAAAAAAATGCGTCCTCCCTCCTACTTGAAACTTTCGCTTTTGTAGAGGTACATGGTTTCTAGAGAGACATTGCGACGATACGCCACTCGCAGATCAGAGACAAATACAAATGGAAAGGAGTTTGACTCCAGTGAGTGAGAGGGTGGGGATTCGGGGAGCAAGAGACATGCACAGCTATCATTGCGAGCTCGTGAGTTACATTTTCGCCACGGCTCATATAAACAATAATCCACTCTATAACTAAAAGACAAATGAGAAAAACAATATTATTATACAGTAGAGAAACCATTATGAGACCTATGCAAGGAAAGATATACTTTTAAAATTACTTACGGATTAGGTCGAAATATTTAATAATTACGTTAATAATCCCTTAATTTCATCTCTCACTTATATAAGGTGGGTCAAAAGTCTCTTTCCCCAGTATTCGTTCCTAGGTTTCGTACTTCTACACATATACAGAAATTATGACTTGAATGAACGAATATCTGGTGTAATAAGTGTTGGGTTGACAACTATGTTCATGCGTCAACTGTTTTTCCGATGTCATGTCTTATTATTGTTGTTTTGTGTTGGGTTGCGTCTCTATGCAATAACTACTAGTTTCTTGCAACGAATCGCAAATTAACCACAGAACAACGTGTTCTTGTGCTACAACGTTGGTGGAAGCACAGTAAGAACACAGTGTGCATTAAGAAACTGATTCTCCATTTTGAACAAAATCTGTAAAGGAATGTATAGTCAAATGTAAATTGAATTTAATTAAATGTAACGAAGTATTTGGGGAAAACGACTTTTAATCCACGCTGTACTTTATTAAATTTGATACAGAAAGTGTAAATACAATCAGTTTCTTGGTTCTGTGGTCGGCGTACGGAGATCTTACCATCATGCGAGGAGCAAGGGAGAAACAGTGAGTGAAAGAGAAATAGCTTCTTCCACAGAGCAGTCTAGCACAGTCTAGTACAGTCATGTCAATTGATGCCCATAGGAGTAAGCGCGCGCCTTACAGCTCAGGAGAGCCTGAGCGCGTTACAGCGGAAAGGAAAGAGACAGACGAAAGAGGTGGTATATGCTGCTTGGTCGAGCTATATTCAGGGATGGCCAGCACTGATTCAATAGATAGAGGGAAGAGAACTTATTAAAACTGTATCCATGGTAATATTTAGATTTGTGTGAGAAGTATAGCTAAGTGCATTATAAGAACGCAAGTTTTAATTTTATTGCTCATTTTTCACATGTTTGATTTTTTTTTATTCAAAAGAAATATTTTCTCAACTTGTTTTATAGAAAAGTGAAATTTTTAGATATAGGCTTATTTATTTAGTACCCTTACAGAATGTTTTCGTAAATCTAATATACCGTAAATACGTTCTATTACTGAAGATAGTGTATTGAAAATTTTGAAAATATTCGCGTGGAAATTGTTTGTAAGGAAATGAAGTCACAAAGAAACTACTGTTACATCATAAGCAAAAGATACGTGCCCATGTGTTGTAAAAATGTCAGCTCTATAGCTTCAGAATATTTCGAGAAAATAATTTAATATTCTGATGATAGGAAGTTGCTCACCAATGTCACCTTAAAAGCATAATGCGATAAGAGTTTTGTTACGGAATATTAGTTACACTTAAAACATATACGGCACCTAGGTAACTTTGCTTTGTACTGTAATATTGTTTTCATTAGTTTATTGATTACTTTTATGAGGTTAAAGGTGCCATCACTATCAATTCTAACTTATCATGTCATACTCAATCTCTTTTTTTGGGATATCACTTTCTTTATGAATGATGTAGCTTATTTCATCCATTTAGTACAGTAGGCTATAGTTTACTACTATGGAATTTATGTGAATATTACTTCTTAACTCTTTATTACGTTATTAACGTTTAGAACACAACTGCAATATTAAGAAATTGGTATTACTACTTTTGTTTTACAGATAATATAGATAATATCAAACAGAAGGAAGCCATACAAAAATAACGACATAAAATTTCACGTACCGTTTGAATTTTGTGCACCACTGCTTTCTTAATCGAACAGGCTGCTTATTCATATACAGAACCCTTCCTCTTTCCATACTTAGCGCTTGATGCTCGCACACGTCAAGGTCAGAAAAATGCGCTTGCTTTGACATCACTAATATATACAGTCACGAAGCTCAATACGTACTAAATATGCATCTATAGATAGTTGCTAACCACTAGGATCGCTAATATCGCCTCATTACAGATAATGCGAAATAGTACTGCACAGTCTATTGTTTCTGGCAACCTCATCGACTCAAGCTTCGTGACTGTATATACGACTGTGACTCTAGTTTCCTCTCACTTACTTCTTCTCCCCTGTCTTCGCGGGTGATGGTATGGCCCCTCTACGCTGGCCACTGAACCAAGCAACTAACAGTATATGAATTCGTAACACTAGCTCCAGAATTGGCTTACGGCCAGAGACAAGAAATCCTCCTACTCACCTTGATATGTGAAAGCATAAAATAGGATACGAAAAATGTCTTCAGCGGACTGTCTCCTTCAGTATATATCATCAGTACTTTCTTTGAAATGTGAAGCTCGTTTGAGCCACTGTTGAGAACGGTTGCTCATATGAAGTCATTCATTTATTCGCCGGCTTCAAATGCCCGCGACAATGCTCGAAGACTCCGGATATTTTGTGCTATTCATCTGTTGCAAACAAAGATTCAAGCGCTCTGCATCGAACATAGCAAAAAGCAGGCATCGCCGGTTCGTCATATTAAAGTGAATGACACATGCCGCCATTAGTTGCGTCGTCGGCGCCGCCTCCGCATTACAAGATAATAGAGCGTCGTTACTGCGACGCCGGAGTTGCACGTGTTGTGCACAAGTTGGACCGACGTCCACGCAGTCCGTCTCCAACTCCTGCAATCAGAAAACTTTGCAAGTTCCGTCCCCTCCAGAATGACCCTCCTCGGCCCCAGAAATCATTCCTCCACCATCTCGCTTCTTCTTGTTCCTTGCTCTGTCCCTTTTCGTATCTCTATAATTCACTCTGCTCTACCGAAATGCACTCACCTCCTCTGTAACTCGGCCACTAACTGGAATGTTCATTATACCTCTCCATGAAGCATATAAGAAATCACCGTCGCCATACACTTCCCTTCCACTCTCACAGGCTTAATCATTTTCTTCCTTTTACTAACTTATCTCTTCCTTGATTCACTTTATTACTAAATTATATTATATTTAATCTATTCTTGACTCGCACATTCCTACGAAGTTCGCTAATACTTACCCACTTCCCTGAATTGCACATTAATTCACCAACATAGCGCGCACATACAAGATACAGTCAATATATTTCCGAACTGCACTTGTAATTATTATACCGTTGAACGTACATGCGCGTGTCACTGAGTTGAGTCAGTTGAATCAATCTATCAAACAGTGTCAGAATATGAATAATTTCAAGGGAAAAACTGCTCCGGGGCCGGGTATCGATCCCGGGACCCTTCACTCAGCGCGCGAATGCTCAACCGACTGAGCTACCCCAGAAACTATACACCATCATAATTATTCCCTTTATATCCACACAACTCAAATGGGCTGACAAAACGCCAGAAACTCAATTTTGAGTGCATACAATTCTGTGTGACTTAAATTGTGGCTTTCTATTAACTTATGTACAGTAACGAATATATTATGCAAATCTAGCTTTCAGGTAGAAGCTCCCTGTGAAACAGGCTTGAATAATTTCAAGAGAAAAGCCACAATTTAAGTCAAACAGAAATGGGTGCGCTCAAAGTTGGGTTTCTGGCGTATTCTCAGCCCATTTTAGTTGTGTAGATACAAAGGGAAGAATTGTGACCGTGTCGTGTATAGTTCCTAGGGTAGCTCAGTCGGTAGAACATTCGTGCGCTAAGCGAAGGGTTCCGGAATCGATACCGGGCCTCGGAACTATTTTTGCCTTGAAATTATTCAAGCCTGCTTCACAGGGAGCCAGATTTGCAGCATCAGAGTGTCTTTAAGAACTGAACTTCTACATGCCATTTTGTGCAAACATGTAAGAACCTATTGCTATTTTCCTTGGAATTCTCCATATACGCCTTATGGCTAATCCTCTTCTCTGCTTTTCAAGCGTTGCATTTGGTATATAATCCAGACGTTTATTTGATTCTAACATTTAGTATAGTGTTCAGGCGTTTTCCTGATTCTTGATAACTTCTCCGTTTCCTATGTCCAGTCCCGAAACTTATTGATTGTCTCTTATACGTTCACAATCGTGACTTCCGACAACTTTACACTAACCTAACCCCAATCCTTACTTGCACACTAACTCATCCGTGAATTTTGCACTAATTCACAACCTTCATTTGCACACCAGCTCAAATCCATGGCTTTACTGAAAGCTGCGTCCGTCATTTACACACCAAATACCTCAAAAGACATACGAAGCATTAATCAACATCGATCATTTGTCCACTAACCAATACACGTGAAGTTTTACAACTAACACTAATCATTATTGCAGTAACGTACGCGTATAGGCTACGCGTGACTTGTTAATATTCTCCCATGGCCAGCGGCGTAACTCAGAGAGTAGCACGTTTTCTTGCCGAACCTAAAGTGCGTTCGGGAGTGGATTCGGTACTCTCTTCAGATTACTCTTTGAATTTTTACCAAAGTTTTTTCCAACTGTAATGCGAATTTCATTTAATCACATAGCAAATGCTCGACTTCACCACAAAATACCATCTCGCAATCGTCAATTCCATAGACGACAAGTAACCAAGTAGTCGATAAAGCTTCGTTAAGTAACCGACTAAAGAATCATGTTGTCGTGGTTTTCGCTCTAACTTAAGAGTCTTTCCCGATACTAACATTATTTATGCTCGTGACTAACATGCTAACACGCTTCCAAAATTTCCACATTAACCCCTACACATGATTTCATACTAAGGCGCTATCGTGATTTGTTTTTAATTGGTTATTTTACGATTCTTTATCAACTGCTAAGGTTATCTAGCGTCTGAATACTTAATCCATTAATTTTATTACACAGAAGATTAACAAAAATTTGTCTAACCAAAAATATAGATTATGCTACACAACAAATTTAATTTACACAAATTTTAAATTATTAACTATTGAAGAAATTTATAAATATAGTTTACTAACTTACTACCACAGAAATGAAATAAAACATAAATTTAATCGACATGAATGTCGTACTCGAGGACAAAAGTCTACTTTCCCATTAATTGAGCCTAAATGTCATACAAGTGCAGCTCTTAAACATGGTGCTAGTTTCGGCTCAAGATTTTTTAATAAAATTACAAACTATTTTCCAAATTTGAAATATTTTAAAATTGAAGCTTTTAATAAAGAAATTTATAAAATTATTCATGATATTATAATATTAACAAATGTGTTTATTTTTTTTACCTTTTATTTCTGTAGACTATATTCATGTTTTTATTGAATATCACTGGCTTGTGTCTGATTATTAATTTATATTAAGTTTAAATTTGCTTTTCTCTCTTTTTGTCTTTCATCTTTTTTTTTTTTTGTGTGTTTTATTTATTGGTTTGAATTAAGTTACTTACTGTATTTAGTAAACTGTCCTTGTAAATTTTACGTTATATTATTGACTAAGACCACACCGTACACGAGCCTGGCCCTTACGGTAGTGGCTAGAAACATTTTTGTTTTATAATTTTAATTTGTACTCGCTAGCTAGCTAGCTAGTTAAATAAATTAGTTAAATGAAATAATGGTGAAACTGCTATCAAGATTAATCTAGGGTCAAGCGCCGAAAGTTACCCAGTATTTGCTCTTAATTGGGGAAAACCTCGGAAAAACCTCAACCAGGTATTGTGCAACTAGGATTTGAGCCCGGGTCCGCTCGTTTCACTGTCAGACAGGCTAACCGTTACTCCACAGAGGTGGACTCTGTGACTTGTGACTACCAAACACCCGTCTGTAGTACACTGACCTAAACTCGTCATCTTACGCCAATTCAGTGCCGTGACATGCACACTCTCACACTCATTTACAACGTCTCTGATAGAAGCCGTTCTACAGTGGTTGAAGAATGACCTTGGATGTGCTGTAGACGAAAGTACTTCTACTCCGTAAGAATTCCACATACTGCCGCCCACGTAACCTGCGCGAGATGACAAGGCCATGCTTCAACTATGGCGAAACGGCTTCTAAAATTATTTGTTGCCTATTGTAATAAATTGAAATAATTCTTGAATTGAACTTGTTCGTAATGCAAGGGGCGCGCCGTAGCGTCGCACAGGCCGAAAAGTCGTGAATTTTATTCCTAGTGGGATCATGGAATTTCTCCATTGATATAATCTTTCGGCCACACTATAGTCCTGGAGTTTACCCAGTCTCTAACAGAGATGTGTACCAGGGGCATTTCCTTGGGGATGAAGGCGGCGGGAACGTAGGATTAACATCTCTACCGCCATTAGTGCTGATTGTCTGCACAGGTGGGGGCCTTAACATCCCGCTGCGCTGTGGGCTCCATATCCTGTAATGGGGATGACTTTACCTTTGCCTTTTTTGTTATTTACACACTAAACCCCTTGTAAAAAAAGGAACGCTCATCAAGTGATAATGAATTTTTACAGCGATTTTTCTTCCATGCGTTCCATTTGAAATAACTCTCCCCATAAATCTCTACATCCGGAGATATGAATTTTCAAAGTATCGTTTGACATTCATAAGTTTCATATCTCCATTTCCATTGTTAAGAAGATTATGTTTAAGGCTCCAAATGTTTATACAGTCCCTTCAAAAGCAGGGAAGCTTATGAACTCAGCTCTTCAAGCAGTTTCAAGAAGTGTGTGTTCCAATGCCTACCCACTTCACTTGCGTGATTCGGGTGCCGCATATTGCGGATAGATGGCAGAACTGTGACCCATTTTCTAGTTTTACACCACTTCGGCGGGTCACGTTATACATGATGTGTATCTGTGGAGAGTCATGTCGTGTACTAGGGTGAGTGTATGTGTAAGTGTTCGTGTAAGTGTAGTGTCTTGGAGTGGATGATGATGATGATGATGATGATGAAGATTAGGAAGGGAGAAGGGGAAACCCGGTGCCGGAACGTAACCTACTCCTATCGAATAGCATCAAGAGGGCCGCCAGGCTTAACATCCCCATCCGACGGACAAATCAGAAGTTATACTTCTCATCTATCAATGATCTTAGCATTCTTTTGGTAGACTCGTGGACCAGTTACCAAGGTAGACAGAGTAAAGAAAGAATAACTCCAGAAGGCGTAACGGTAGAAGTGTTAATTCCAAAGCACACAACTACTATCGTTCAACCTCTAGGCCTTAGGCCTTGAAAAAATCTCATTCACAAGTTTTCTGATGGCGTTTTATTACTTGGCACGAATCCTATATTGCATCAGCGAGCTAATGTAATAAAATTGCAGTCCTTAACACAATTGTCATCTGCTAGATATATGGGGCGCTCAGAGTATAAGGGAATCAAGTCACAGAAATAAACTTTTCAGAAAATTAGACTTGAAGTCTTTTATGTATAATTAATTACCCATTAAAGGTGAGTGTGATTTTAAACATCTGCACCATTGCAAGGATTGTGGTTGCATGATTGTTCTATGCTCTGAAAGTAGCCTCATCTAAGGTATGTACAGACGAAATATCTGCCAATTGACCAAAAGTGAACGTGATTATCTTGTGCTCTGAATGCCTCATATGTAAATATGTTTAAATATGGCTGGCATAAAGCAGAGTACCTTGGTAACAAACTTGATAAATTCGTCACTCCTGTAGAATTCTGTTTTCACGTTGATGTACTGAACTGCTCTAAAATTAACTGTGAGAAACTTATTTTTCTGAAATGTTCATGGTGCAAAGTTCCACTGTGTGTTGAACATTTTGCAACGATTTCACTACTGTGATCAGCACAGTGAGTCATTTCAGGTATGCTTACATTTCTTTATCATTTCTTCATAAACTATTCTATAGTAAATTTCGTGAATATTAGGCCTATATATCTGATATAACATTTTCATAACTTATATTATTCAAGGAGATTTTGACAGTACGGTATGCAGCTAGATGAGATTTATTGTCTGATATATCTGGCATTATAGCACTGTTTGCATTAGTTGTTATGGCTCCGGATTGAGAATTTGAATAAATCATATCTCGGAAACTATGCTGTCTCTGGATGTAGAAATTTATAGGGAGGTTTCTCATTTGAAATAGAACGTATGCGGAAATCATTGTGTAGAAATTTATAGGGAGGTTTCTTATTTCAAATAGAACGTATACGGAAATCATTGTGTAGAAATTTATAGGGAGGTTTCTTATTTCAAATAGAACGCATGCGGAAATCATTGTGTACAAATTTATAGGGAGGTTTCTTATTTCAAATAGAACTTATGCGGAAATCATTGTGTAGAACTTTATAGGGAAGTTTCTTATTTGATATAGAATGTATACGGAAATCATTGTGTAGAAATTTATAGGGAGGTTTTTATTTGAAATAGAACGTATGCGGAAATCATTGTGTAGAAATTTATAGGGAGGTTTCTTATTTCAAATAGAATGTATGCGGAAATCATTGTGTAGAAATGTATAGGGAGGTTTCTTATTTCAAATAGAACGTATGCGGAAATCATTGAGTAGTAATTTATAGGGAGGTTTCTTATTTCAAATAGAACGTATGCGGAAATCATTGTGTAAATCCATTACTACTTGGTGAGCCCTCCTCCACACGCATGACTTACACTCTGATCAAATTTGTACGTTTTGCAGATGAATTTTAAATTATCTCTCAGCTAGGTTATGGGTTACAATCGCTAGCAAGGAATCAGAATAATCAAAATGAGGCATCACAAACGTCTGAATAAGAATGTTTTAGAGTAAATTCTCGGAATGGATGTAGGAGAAAACCTTGACTCATCAACGCCCAATTTTTTCCTGTAAAGAGGATTTATATATGAACCTCGGAGAATGATTTAGCCATAACTTTTTCGCGGGAAAATCAATTTTTATGAATCAAAGTTTTATCAGTTTATCTTCAAGTATTCTATCATAATATGAGCAAAAACTGACATAATTATTATAATAATACGTTTTAAAATTAGTAAAACAAGCACCACAATGCGGTGCATCTACTTGCACCGTCAACATCCAGACACGCCGTATCACCGTTTATTTAACCTGGGACCACCCTATCCAGGAAAGATAGTGCACCGCAGCAGACCTTACTGATCTCTTAAGAAAACCTTAAGCACTGACAAAAGTATGAGTTCTGAGTACGTTAAAAGATACTTGACCTACTGTGTTAGTATGTCACTTCCGGTTTAGTTGTTTCAAGGACTGGAAACAAGCATAATTATGAAACAAGCAACATTGTGCTTGTCGCGGAACGCGCCTCTTCAGTGATCACAGTAACATTAGTTTCCTTGCTTTGTTTATGGAATAGTCTGTAGCAATTCTTGCAAAAGTTTTGCCTGCGTGTTCGATATCTGGCCTTCCCCCATTCCTGGGTGAACCTCCGCTACTAAATCACACATAAACACATACACAGGAGACAAACACACAAACGTATATACGTGCAATATTCCTCCCACTCCCCCCCAGTTTGCATCTCTCCTGCGAAAATCTCCACCCTTCTTCATCCCTTCCACACCCCTACAACTCTCTTACAAGCTCCTCACCAAAAACTAAAAAAGGCAGCAACAAAAATCCGGATGCTATAAATAAGAAATACGCGAACGCCCATCCAGACAGACACGGAGGTACATTTACAAGACTAACAACAAGAGATGCTGCCGGCTGCTGTATAATACCGTATATTAAAAAGAAATGCTCTTCTCTATACATGGCATGATAATTAATGGCTTAGATACAAAAAAATAGGGCAAAAGAAAGAAAGCATAGCTTCTAAAATTTACGGTTCACTTAAAGCTAACAAACATCGAACTCATCCGCTCACTGTGAACTTTTCTCTTTTTTCTGTGCATTAGGATTTCTGTCAGTAGTCTGTACCATTAATTCAGTAATAGGATGGAATTAACGTTTCCCTGCCAGAGAATAGACTATGCATTGCGCTGAGAGGTGAAATACAATGTTCTGTAAGTCTTCATCGTGCGAGTTACTTGTATTTGGCGAAATAAATCTACTTACAATTTCCCTTAATGTTGAGAAATGTTATTCGTTATTCGTTCACCTCTCAATCGACAATTTATAATCCATATATATTGCAGTCTTTCAATCACTGTGCAATTAACTCTCTATTCTCTTAATCAAGTTATTAATTAATTTATTTATTTAATTATTTACTTATTTATTATTTACTTATTTATTCATTCACTCATTCATATAACAACTCATTATATCATTCCTATAAACATTTTTATTAATTCATGCAGTCGTTCACAAAACAACTTACTCATTCAAGCAGTAATTTACTTCTACACAAACAAGATAATTAAAAGTTTATTTACTTCTCATTAATTCGTTTACTAACTCATTTGTGAGTCATTCGGTACTTAAGTTAAGGTCTTGAGGCCTTCTTTTCCACTCAACCAGGTCTAGAATTAATACAAATACATGAGTAATAATAATAATAATAATAATAATAATAATAATAATAATAATAATAATAATAGATATGTTGTGAAATACTATTATAGAAACTTATCTGAGTTACCAGTTAAGTTTAATACATTAGAAATGAAAGATAAATACTAAGAATTATTATTTATGAAGTAAAAATTCAATTAATTAGATATTTAAATATAGTCACTGTACAACACATTAAGAAAAAATCAGTACAGTAGCTATCAAAACGATAAAAATTTATTGAAATTAAATAATATACATTGAATATTATAAAGATGAATAGATATGGTGATTGATGATGTTCAATGAAGATTTTTAAATGGTTCATGCAATTGTCTGAAGAGTCTTGTCAGGAACCTTTCATTTCTGAAGATCGCCAATGTAAATTTGGGAATAGTTCCTCGCGCACCAAACATAAGTCCAGTGACATTCCAATCTTGAATATATTTATGCCTGAGATCATAACAGTATGGAAGGTAAATAGCGCGTTTCTCTTCAGTACCTGCTTTGGTTGATCTTCATTAATTTCGAACCTTACAGTGGGGTCAAGAATGAGAGCAGTTTTTTTTTTATCTCGGTCAATTATTATGTCAGCACTTATATAATATTATACTTTTTATACAAAATCTAGTATATAGGCCTACTATAGTAGAAGTAGTTTACATTTTAACTTTATCATACAAAATCTAGTACATAAGCCTACTATAGTAGAAGTAGTTTACTGTTGTAATTATTTTAACTTTATCATACAAAATCTAGTATATAAGCCTACTATAGTAGAAGTAATTTACCGTAGTAATTATTTTAAATTTATCATACAAAATCTAGTATATAGGCCTACTATAGTAGAAGTAGTTTAAAGTAGTAATTATTTAACTTTAATAGATATGTCATACAAAATCTAGTATATAGGCCTACTATAGTAGAAGTAGTTTACTATAGTAATTATTTAACTTTAATAGACATATCATAAAAAATCTAGTATATAGGCCTAGTATAGTAGAAGTAGCTTACAATAGTAATTATTTAACTTTAATAGATATATCATACAAAATCTAGTATATAGGCCTACTATAGTAGAAGTAAGTTTACTATAGTAATTATTTAACTTTAATAGATATATCATACAAAATCTAGTATATAGGCCTACTATAGTAGAAGTAAGTTTACTATAGTAATTATTTAACTCTAACAGACATATCATACAAAATCTAGTATATAGGCCTACTATAGTAGAAGTAGTTGACAATAGTAATTATTTCACTTTAATAGATATATCATACAAAATCTAGTATATAGGCCTACTATAGTAGAAGTAGTTGACAATAGTAATTATTTCACTTTAATAGATATGTCATACAAAATCTAGTATATAGGCCTACTATAATAGAAGTAGTTTACAATAGAAATTATTTAACTTTGATAGATATATCATACAAAATCTAGTATATAGGCCTACTATGGCAGAAGTAGTTTACAATAGTAATTGTTTAACTTTAACCCATTACTGCATAGCGTCCTAAAAATGGGATGTGCGTAAAATACTGATTTCTATGGAACTTTTTCTTGTTTAGTACAGTTGGAGGCATTGTTTAGAAGGTAAATTGTTATATTGTATTATGGTGTTGCAGTATTAGAATTCCGCGCAAACACTTGTTCATACCAGCTAATTTTTTACAAGATGGCAGGTTAACAGTATTTTGTGACGCACAGCGTGTAAGTTCATTCTTAGTTACTCTGTAATGGTGGTACAGAAATCTGATTTTTATTTTCACATAATAGTTGAATACTTTAGCTTTCATGTGGTATATAACAACAGTAAAATTTTCTTATAAGGTGCTAGGTACAAGGTGAAATAAAGTGCCGTCCTAAAAATAGGACGCCATGCAGTGTGCACTCCTGTAGTATTCTTTATAATATGTATATGGTTTCCATTACGTTGTTTTATTTTCAGTCTAACCGTGAGTGAAATTCTGGGGTTAATGGAAAATCAAAATAATAGTAATGAGAGTCTAATATATGAGACCCCTCCAGAAGATTTCCATGATACAAATAAATACAGTGATAAATCGGACGACGAGCATGAGGCTTATTTGAATAATCTTGGCGGTAAAATGCTACTTAGTAAAGCGGAATTAAAAAATATATATGTAATGATGATAATGAAGATGACATTGTTGATGAAAGTATGCCAGTCTTCTAACATAAAAGCCACAACAAATGATTTTGAAAGTGCATTAGACAAAAATGGAGCTGAGGTTTCTCGCACAAGCTATTGCCGTCCGAAAAGAAGGAAGCATCCTGCCTCGGACTCGCGTTACGGAATGCGCGCTGGTTCGAGTCCTCATGGGGGAAGAAATTTTCTCATAAAATTTCGGCTAGTGTATGGGACCGGTGCCCACCCAGCATCATCATGCATTTGTGGAGCTACGATAGGTAGCAAAAATCCGGTTTCGGAAACCAGCTATAACGGCTAGGGGGAATCATCGTGCTAACCACATGATACCGCCATTCTGGTTGGATGATTGTCCACCTCTGTTTCGGCGTGTGGACGTTAGACCAGCAGCAGGCTGGTCGGTCTTGGCCCTTCTTGGGCTGTAGAGCTACGAATTTTTTTACAATCACCTCCATCAGCACCAGCGCTAGCAGCAGCAATAGCAGCACCATGACTAGCAGCAACAGCACTACCAGCGCTAGCACAGAAACAGCAGCACCAGCGTTGGCAGTACCGATGTTAGCAACAGCGGCAACAACAGGGTGGTGGTCCATCTTCGCTTATTTTCTTGATGTTGCCGTAGTAAATGCTTGGTTTTTGTACAGAAAAATGAAGCCTCAAAACTCTTGAGAACCGCTCCTCAACTTTTGCCGTCTCCTGGCTTTTACAGTACTGAAAACGCATGGGGTGAGTTCCCACTAAGGAAAAATTGTTCCCATTCCATCAGGAGACATACGATTTGATGGTCAACACCACTGGCCAGTTGAAAATGAAACTCTGCGAAGGTGTGCTAATTGTACAGGGAAAGCAAAGTCCATCTGCAGCAAGTGTCAAATTGGACTCCACCCTAAATGTTTTTACCCTTACCACACAAAATAGTGTTGTGCAATGCGCAGGCTTGTGTGAGGAGGGCTGTTGAACCACTGATTCTAATATGTGTATATGCATTTGCTACATAATAAATACATAAATACTATTTGAACTAAAAGAGGGGTTATTCTATTCAGCTACTGTGTCACTGCCCATTATGCATAGCGTCCTATTTATGGGACGGTCCTTAATTTTTATCCCAGAAAGTAAATAAAGATCAAAATGGTAAGAAAGCGATCTTAAGTCACAAATTAGCAAACTTAAACTCAGAAACGCATTTTTTTTAGTCATTAATAACTTTATGCAGTAATGGGTTAATAGATGTGTCATACGAAATCTAGTATATAGGCCTACTATAGTAGAAGTAGTTTACTATAGTAATTATTTTAACTTTATCATACAGGGACATCATTTTATTTTTACTAACATTTTTAATATTAACCTGTCTATACCTTTAGAGAATCGAACTCCAGTCTTGGAGGCGGGAGCAAGCGGTGTACTGTATTAAGAATAAGTGTTTTTACTCACGGAGTGAGTTATCCATGCGAACGTATTCATTATGCGGTGTATATTATACTGTCTACAGCACATTAGCGTACAATATAGAGAAAGAAGTTAAATTGAAAAATAATCATAATATGAATATTTAAACACAATTTTGAAAATGGTGGCCGTTCATTTCGTTACAGGCTTCAGTTCTTTTGTGCATATTATCGCACTATAGACTATTGCATCTAATTCCAATTGCTAGTTTCGTCCTTCGTACTAGTAACTCATGTTGAAATGATTCTATACATACTCTACGTACTGTTAATTCAATCTTCACTTCTGCCCGACCCGAAAATATAAAATTACTCAGACATGCTATCTACTGTCCGTCCAAGTGGTTATGCCGCAGGATTGTAGAAAGGGAGGAAATCACGTGACAGTTAATTACTTAACGAGGCCCTTTTATTTAAGTTAAATTAAACAGCTGTATAATATTACGTAAACACCCAATTCCTAAGAGAAATTAATGTTTTCAGAAAAGAGCTAAGACAGCCCAGCTTTTACAGAGGGGCGAGCAGAAGCAGGTGGGGGAAATCGGGATGCGACGTAGGCAAACGGACAGTACCTGTGCGAAAATATGATTCAATATTGAAAGCTCTTTCGTCACTGGAAAACGCGAACATATTTCTGGAACGTAATATACTCAGTAACTCAGTACTGCTTACTATCTGCTGTCTTGGCTCTGTGTGGAGTTGGAACTTCATTAGTAGAAGGGGTGGGAGTGAAGTACATTCAAAAACTCAGGTACAATAAAAATTGAAGTAAAAATAAAATGATGTCCCTGTACAAAATCTCGTATAAGTATAAGCCTACTATAGTGAAGTAGTTTACTATAGTAATTATTTTCACTTTAATAGATATATCATACAAAATGTAGTATATATAGGCTTACTATAGTAGAAGTAATATAGTAATTATTTTAACTTTAATAGATATATCATACGAAATATAGTATATAGGCCTACTATAGTAAAAGTTGTTTGCTATAGTAATTATTTAACTTTAGTAGTTTTATGAAACACAATCTAGTAAACTAATCTAGTAATAATTAAAATTTACTAGTATGTACTTCAGCAAATTGTTACGAAATAGACGCCTTAAATTACTGTGTAAATTATACCGCGTATTATGGCAATATTTTTTTTACTAATGTCGGATACTTGACTGTTCGTCATTTAGCCACACGAAGGCAGTTGTGTAGAACAATTTACTGAAAGAGTCGTTGTCCAGGGTGCGTCATAGGACGCTGGTCTGTGCTACAACCGCGATGAGATGAGATGAGATGAGATGAGATGAGATGAGATGAGATGAGATGAGATGAGATGAGATGAGATGAGATGAGATGAGATGAGATGAGATGAGATGAGATGAGATGAGATGAGATGAGATGAGATGAGATGAGATGAGATGATGGACATTTATTAGGATGCCACAGGGGAACCGGAGCTCCTAGAGAAATATCTCCTCTGTTACCTGGGCCATAGGCTTGCCCAACATAAGTCAGAAATCGGGAGTAGCCGGAAATCGAACCGGATCCACACGATTATAAGTTCAACCCTCTAGCCACTGGACCACTATGACGGCTATGACAAGAATATATATATATGAGAGGGTCAAAAGCAAAGGGGTACAAGTGCAATTCAGTTACTTCGAAAAAAATGTGTTTGAAAATGCATAAGCTTTCTTAACTTCAGTGAAGTTTCTATTTTAAATTTTAATCTCTTTACCACTAAAATTTTATATGCTTTATCTTACCCTGGATGCAACTATTTTTTTAGGAATGTCACTTTTACCCCTTTACTTCCAACCTTCTCATATGAAATAAAATATTCTTGCTGCGTATATAGGATAAATATTTTGCAAGTATATATTTTATTCTACGGGAAAGCAGGCCAAATAAGTTTATAAATTTGATATATAATATTAATGTTACATCGAGCAATGTTCATTTACTATTAATTTAGCGAGGAAGTCGATTTAATACAGTATTTAGCGGAGAATGTAGATGTATCGTAAAACTGAACGTTGCTGGAGATAAAAAACTCTTACCTAAAAATCTATATGAAACTTGTTTAATAAAGAGACCGTTATTTGAGACCAGTTATTAACTTCAGCGGCTACCTCGAGCCAGTGATTTACGTTCTTTTAGTTCATTGCTTTCCATAATTATGACTCTCTACAAGAGATTCTGGTAGTCGTCCTCTTTTGTTTCAATATTCGTGGAAGTGTATCTCCTCGTGCTACGTTATGAATACATCTGAAAGCACATTTCGTTGAATTGTAACTCTTCTTTCTGTTGATTTTAATAAAGAACTGACAACGTGAAAAAGTACAATAAACAGTGACATTAATTCAGAGGACAGAATATTCGCTCGCACAAATTTCAACACTCTAAAGGAACTAAATTAATTTCCACTTGATTCAGAAATTCTCAAGGTTTCTTCATTCATGGCCTCCTATATTCCACGTAAAATATCTGACACGAATAGTAGAAGTAAGATAAAATGTTGACGATATGTGATGCTGGATTTATTTATATATTTAGTCTACATGTGATACTAATATAGAGTTCTCAGAATGTAAGAAATATAATAACGGGATTTACACAGTGTCTTTAGATAGGTTTTAATAACCCCAACCTTTCGGAATTAGGCCTACTCACAGATTCCATTATAAGAGTACAGCCTTGCTTTTTCTGAACCGAATTATACGAGGTACGAGGCCCGACTCTTACAAATCCGGACTACAAGAAAGATAATTATAGCTGCTCGGTACTTGCCGGTTCAGAGAAACCAATGCTTAACGTTGTACCAATTCATAATAGTAGCGTTAATGCTTTCCATATTTCTTTGCCATAAGTGACAGCAACAATGCATCTAATTCTAATACATAAATGTTAATTTTTAATTACGATTTTGTTTTGAATGCAAGTAAGCACGCCACGCAAGCTTGCACATCGGCAAACGAAAAAACGAAACCGATTACAACTCTATTATTATTTTCTTATTGATGATGATGATTATGATGATATTCCTTAGTTCGGAAAATATATGCATTTGTGTTGTGGTATTTAATCGATTAATCTGATCGAATAATCGATCAATTTCTGTTGTAATATTAATCGATCAAAAATATTTAATCGAATAATCAAGTCGGTTAAAATTAATCGGTTGTATTTGATATTAATTATTAATTTGTTAATGCAAACTCAAAGTAAAAATTCCGACAAAATTCGTCTCTCAGAAATTCCTTACTTCAAACACTACATTACCGTTATTTTGTAACTACGCTGCGGTAGCATAGAGCATATCTTTGCACAAACACTTCAGAAAGAGATTAAAATGTGAGGATAATGGCCTGGTCTATCACTATTGTAAGTTGAAACAAAATGCGAAACCCTTATTAAGTTTATCACCTCGTTTTTCTAGCGTATGAAATACATATGTTCTGTGGATATAGAGGGAAAAATTGGATCGGTGTCGGGTAGAGTTCCCGGGTAGCTCAGTGGGAGAGCGTTGGTACGTTTAACCAAAGGTCCTGGGTTCGATACCCGGCCCCGGAACAATTTTTCCCTCGAAATTATTCAAATTAACTTTACAGGGAGTTATTCCTGAAAGCTTAATTTGCATAATACACGTCACTGTACGTAACAGAAAATCACAATTTAAAGTCACGCAGAGTTAGTGTGCACTCAAATGTTGGTTGCTTGACGGTTGTCAGCCCACTTTGAGGTCTGTGGATATAGAGGGAAAAATTGGGTCGGTGTCGGGTAGAGTTCCCGGGTAGCTCATGGGAGAGCGTTGGTACGTTTAACCAAAGGTCCCGGGTTCGAAACCCAGCCCCGGAACAATTTTTCCCTCGAAATTATTCAAATTAACTTTACAGGGAGTTATTCCTGAAAGCTTAATTTGCAATGGATTACATTGACCACATTATGTTAAAAGTATAAAATTATATAAAATTATGCAAAGAATATAGTAAAAACATTAATGTATATACATGTTTAATAGTAAATTATGCAACGAGCCTATAATGATAGTAATTAAGACGGGAGGGTATTTATGAAACGAGCGCAAGCGAGTTTCATAATTTTCATACGAGCGTTTTAATTACCATTATAAGCAAGTTTCATACGACTTTTTATGCTCGACCATATTTCTAACTTGAAATTATTCATAACTTTCACGTTAGCTTATGTGAATGGGAAGGGAACTGACTTTGTGCAATCTCGTGAATTGTGAGATGTGCGCAGACGCGAAAGTATTGATTTTTTACCCTAAACGAATGTCGACGACCTTGATATAATTTCGTTAAACTTGATATAATCTTGAAATTTAATTCGACATTGAAAAACGAGATGACAAATTGAATTTATTTGAATATTATTTACAATTAACGCTAATTATTATAGTAACAGAACATAACCTTCTGCGACAGTATTGGGTTTCCAGCCTGCGTGACGTTTTGCTACTTGTCTTTCGATTGCATATCCGAGAATAATCGAAAACCTGAACTTTAATGAATAAGTGTACTTTAATGACATGCATTAAAGGACTGCTACCAGGTGTATAATTACTACATTTCGCCATGGTCGAGCATAAAAATTTTTACAGTATTAAATTAAAATAGGTCTAATGTAAAGGCTATTTTGCAGCGTGCAGTCTTACGCTTCCTTTCAAATGCGAATAGGTATCTTATAACCATTTTACATAATGACTGTCATGAAATCTGCATTTACAAGATATGCAGACTTCATGACATGACTTCCAAATTCACATATTATTTTGTTTAATTCCTAACAAATAGGTTTAATTATGAAATGGTGTTATTTATTTAAAATAAGTATAGTCACATACACAACACAAGAGCGATTCGTTTAATAGAAAATGATTTTCCGGAACCAGTTGTTTAGTCTAGGCAGACATAACGGACTCAAATAGTAAACAGTCCTTCAGGTATGGTTGGGTTCACGATCCTGATAATGAAGTTTGTAATGAAAATGGAACGTCAGATATGTGAGGTTGTTTTTAAATGTTTTGCCTCTCAGCTTTTATTTTAAAATGACCTATAGTTATTTGAGTAAAACATAATGTGGTAACTTCCTACAGTTTTATATCCATATATTATATTTTTTTTACATATTCACCCTGGAGATCAATATAATATATTTCCCAAAGAGATACCAGTTTCTTGATACCGACACTGTAGAATATTTCATATTGACGACAGAATCACAGCTCACTTCTGTCTGCACTGCATCGTCAGAATCAAGGTCAGTCCTCTCAGGTGTTTCTTAAGTTTTGGGAACATATGAAAATTTGACGGAACCAATTGGGACTGTATGGAGGATGATCAAAAACAGTGAAACCAAGTCCCATCGTGCACAAAGCGTTCGGAATCCCAGTTCTCCGGTTATTACCTGCACACGCTGCGTTCTTTATCACACAGGTTGAAAGTCGCACCAGGTTCATTGTAAGTACGAACAGACCAGAGTCGCACAGTACTGATGTCTACACATTCATTTCCATAAAGAACCTTCATTCCCTCTACGAATGTCAGTCGGGCCACATTTTCTGTCATCGGAAACTTTATCACAGCAAGCTGCTTCAGACGCATCGACGTAGTGCTGTTACATGCCGCCATGTTTCGGACTATAATTCAGAGCTCTCTAGCGGCAGAGGTACGAAACTTAAGTCAGTTAAGCAGGAAAGTTAACGGGATAGTGCTCCGAAATTTGTTAACAATAACACAAAAAAAAAAAATAGCAGCATTACTTTTCGAAAAACCCTCGTTTTAATTCTCTGCACATTATTGCCAACATAGAATAGTTATTTGGGAACAAATTATATTCAGAACCTAACTTTTAATATGAAAATACTATTTTATTCTACTGCCAGCTATAACGGCTGGAGGGATCATCGCGCTAACCACACGGTATCTCCATTCTGGTTGGATGATCGTCCACCTCTGCTTCGGCATGTGGGCGCGAGGCCAGCAACCGCCTGGTCGGTCTAGGCCCTTCACGGGCTGTAGCGCCACGGATTATTATTATTATTATTATTATTATTATTATTATTATTATTATTATTATTATTGTTAAAAAGATAACGTACTGTACTCCAACCACGAGAAAGTCTCAGGAGAATGAGACGCAGCGGGGTAATGCTGTAAATGAATGTTAATGTCATAAAATGTCGTAAGGTCACAGACGTGGGTACTCGTATCCCTATTGGCTAACTTTCAAAGCACAAACGATAACACTGATACACACATACTTATACTACCCTAGTTACAAAATTAGATCACTGTTAAGTTAATCTCTTGGTATTGATATTGATATTGATATTCCGCTAGCCCGCGCTACGAGCGTGCTAAACTAGCCTCGGCTTTCGACTGATTACTTGTATAGGATTCATATCATATCATATCGCTAACACTGGTTTATGAATACGAAAAACGTTAGTTCGCTGATCATCCACTGGAAGCCAGCGCTAAGAATGTCTATGAATATGATCCCTAATCTCTCCATACAGGGAATAGCATATGCAGGAGAGCGCATGGTTTTTAAACTGACGTTATAAAGGTAATATTATCTCTCTATTTCGCTCCAATAGATAACGCAATAGTAAGCACATTTCTTGCACGGTTAATCTTCCGGTTGGAGAACAGTATGGTACTTCCATTAAAACTATCTACTGTTGCGAGATGTTGCACTCTGATGCAAGCTTCATTTAAAACTTTGAAACAAAAATAGAGTAACTGGTATAATTAGATTAGTAGGTATTCTGTATTTACCAATCTGTCTGCTGTTGTGCTCGATGTCGAAGGAGCAGCTTATATAAACACAGGAGTCATGAGATTGAATCCTATTACAGACATGAATGTTTAATGGCGTCCCACTGTGCCACTGTGTTTACACGAGATAATCTCGGCGCCGTTAATGATTTGATGGTAAATTCTGGAGATAAAATTTACTAAGAGTTAGGGAGTTCATTCACTACAACTTACACTCACAATTATGATTTCATTTATTGTAGGGGAGACTGTTGTACCTTTAAACACTTTCACATTTCATTTTTTTTTAATTTTGGGAAATGAAATTATTTAAATGAAAAAATGCTTCAAATAATTCAAGATTCCTTTACAACTTCCTGTATGTATTTTCCTGTTTTACAGATCTATTAAGGATGGAAAAAATAAAATTAAGGGATATGTAATGTGTTCAAAGGTACAACAGGATCATGTACCTTGGAACATACCCTCTTGTAAGTTGGAACACGTGGAATATAGGTGGAAATATAGCTGTAAAAACTGACAATCATATTTAAAATGTATTTGCCATCATAAACCAGAGCAGGCTTCTCTGATGTAGATTGTCATTCCTGGAGGAGCTATTTAACTGCTTCAACAGCTTTCTTCAAGACATCTGAATCAATTGGAGACCTCTTTAATTCCAGACTTACTCGTGATATGACCTTAAAATATAAGAAAAACAAAAACCGATAGTATCGTGTAATTCCATGGTACAAGATGTTTTGTGTTCAAAGGTACAAGAGGGTGCACTTTTAAACAAATATGGCTCCCAAAACTAGATTCGAATAAATCATGGAAATTAAAATATGTTATTACTCATCAGATGATAGGGAACACATGTCATTTTAGCATTATGTGAAATTTCGACCTATATGTATTTTGTCCTTACCTGATTTAGTTCAGATTTATTTAAGTTTCATGATTCTGTCGAAAAGGATGTATTTTTTGAAATTCGGTTAGCAGAATGTTAGTCCATTACGTTTTCGTCCATTCGTAATTTGGTCCTAATTTTACGTTTGTCCAGTTATGTGTTTGTCCTGCTTAAAATTTTTTCCACAAATCTTTCGTCCATGCCATTTTAGTATTATGTGAAATTTCGACCTATATGTATTTTGTCCTTACCTGATTTAGTCCAAATGTATTTACGTTTCATGATTCTGTCGAAAAGGATGTATTTTTTAAATTCGGTTAGCAGAATGTTAGTCCATTACGTTTCCGTTCACTCGTAATTTGGTCCTAATTTTACGTTTATCCTGTTATAGCCTATGTTTGTTCTGCATAAAATTTTGTCCACAAATCTTTCGTCCATGTCATTTTAGTACTAAGTGAAATTTCGACCTATATGTATTTTGTCCTTACCTGATTTTGTCCAGATTTATTTACTTAAAATTTTCGTAACTATATTTATTACAAAAAAAAAGAATAATTAAAATAAAGCATGAGATTTATTTTCAGTCATTTCAAAGACCAAAGATAATGCATTCATTGCAGCTATTTCTTAGAAAGTGTAATTTCCTTCTTTAATTTCCATCTTCGAGATTCTGCGGGTTTCTGTGTAATTTCATTATAAGTTGACCGATTCTCACTCGCCAATGTATCCTGGTTCGATCATTATTATAAGAGTGTTGCTGATAACAGTAGCCGTCTTTTATGAGCAATGGTTTGTTCCTTTTTTATGTAATTAGCCTACTTTGGGATCCATACCTGATAATTTTAAGTAAAACTGACATATACATTTTCCTAGCACCACCTGTCCATTTTTTAGTTCCCCATTCTTTGGTATCATATTGTTGGCATCTGTTTAAAATGTGCTTCTGGTATCTGAGTATCCAAATTCAATCACGATTGGACAATATGTATATTGGACTAAATTTTTGTCAAGTAAAACACTTCTGGACGAAATTTACTCTTGGACGAAAATGCTGTGGACTTATTACACTGGATTTAAATGTGTCGGTCATAGAAATTTGGACGAAATGTTGCATTGGACCCCAGATCACACATAGATTGCTCATTCCTATCGGTTGACTTTGAAGAGATCAACCGCCAGGATCGCCACCCGTCCGCCGTAAACGAACACGAGATGGCAATACAGTCGCTAATGCAATTCAAATGGGAGTTATGACGTGACTCCTTATGTAAAAACTATATGGCAGCATAGCAAACATGACAAAAGTTGTTACCGTCAAACATATAACGCCGAGCAATCTGGGTACATATGATCTGGGATTGGACGAAAATGTTTGGACAAACATTCCAGAAAGTTGAAATTCAATTCTCTGGCTACAACGTTGCAATCTTTTCCCATCGTTCAATGATTTGAAATTAGTGGCTTTTAGATTAAAATTACACGAAAAATGTCCACGCTATTGAAATAAGTCACAGGGATAAATGATTATTTTTTTATATTTTCTCTCGATACGAACAAAAATCACGACTTGCAATATTTTCCGAATAAAGAGTGTTAAACGTTTCGGAAAAGCATTTTTTTTAGAAACTATATGGTATTACCAACAATATGGTATTGCACCTTTTTGTTACGTACAACATGAGCTATTCCCTCTGAAAATCTGCAGGATTACTTCACTTCCAACTTGAATAGTACTTCATTTGATTTTTCACATTAATAATGTAAATTGTTTGTGTGTTTTCAGTAGGTCTTTATTTCGTGTGTGTGAAATGTAGCTACAATTATTACGATACTCACAGACTAACATAAAATTTAGAGCGGTAGCCACACAGTGATGTGCTACAGACGAAGGGAGCTACTTTTACATATGTGGCACATTTTTGTCAAATTCTTGAACGGATTCATTTTTATCCAGCATCACAGTCGCAGTGGAGCGAAAGGAGGTCATTGCGACCGCAGCGATCGGTGAATGATAATGGCAGACAGAGATGTAGAGGAGAGGGCGTGGACAGTGAGAAGAGATGTTGAGGAAATGTGGTCAGAGCATTGCTCGTTACGCTATGCACAAGATAGTGCTAAATCCATTCGATGTGAAGTGCTCTCCAGGCTCAAATGTTCACGAGGCATATAGATTCTTCACAGAACCAGAGCGGGTATAAAGTTTCGTGTTTTCCTTTCCTATATTTAACATCCTTTTTAAGTTCTTCTCCTCCTTATAAGACGATCGCTTGTTTTCCTTCACTTGAAATAGGAGAATATATTGTTTATCAGGTACTTTCCTGCCAGTTTATTTATGTGTCAGTATATCGTTATTCACTTCTCTAGGCGAATTTATGTTCCTCCGATGATAATTTTGCTTTATTTCATTGTTCTTAAGGCGGTTCTGAATCGCCTATCTCCACAATGTTAAACTTCACCAAGTTCATGTTCCATTTTCTCAAAAATCTTCACATGTAGAAAGATGAAAATTTTACCACATGTTACAGGAAGCCTGTTGATGATTTAGACATAAGTACGTTTAGATATTATAAAAACCTTACAAATTAAACAAAAAATATTATGAAACTGAATTTTGGAAATGAAAAAGGAGATAATTTATTTTTTTTATTTTTTAACTATCCAACACAGAAACATTTCCCTATGTTAAAAGTAGGAAATACTTATGGAGAACATATGTTACAAATTTGAGCTTTGTATCTTAGGCAGAAGCTGAGATAATGGGTCATATGTTAAACAAATGTAATTTTTGGGAAACTTCATTCCAAGTTGACAAGAAACATCAATTGACAGGTGCGACATAAATAAAAAGATAGAAAAAAGATTTTCCAATTTTCAAAACAATGAATATCATATAATTGTAATCCCTGAAGTCTACAGAATACAATGAGACAATAAAATAAAATTTAAATATTTCGTCATTTTTGAAGTTCTGAACCTCCTTACGGGGAGGCAGAGGTGAAATTTTGAACAAAACTGAAGAAAAAATGAAAATTTGGTTTTTTCCATATTTATTATCTTTATTTTCATATTCCGATGTTAGTTTTTAATTTTTTGCCCTTTAAAAGTATGAAATTAAAACCAAGATAAATATATTACTATATTATTCCCATAATAAACCAATACTTGTCATTATTTACATACCCTCTCTGAACATATAAATAAAAAGAAATATTGAAAATTTCTTACAATATGGTGCATGGAGCATTTTATATCAAACGATATAAAGTTTTATAAAATTGTTAATATTTACAGAACTATTGTAGTTAGAAAGTTGAAACTTGGTATGTCCATTACTAATAACATACTTAGTATCCATGATCAATTTCAAACAAATCGGATAAATTTTGTGGATTTTGAAATATTCACCTCTACATCCCTCAAACAGAAGTCTGTCATTATACAGAGTGGAAGTGAAAAAATCGTGCAGATTGAAAGGGACGATAGGGAACACTTAGTCTAAATGAATAGAAAACCTATATTGAATACACTGTTAATTTATAAAATTAAGTTCGAAGTTTCAGCAGTCCGGCAACATCGCCGCTAACACACCCCTCCTTCTTCACGTAATACGAATATAAGAGGTCAACGAACTCAGGTCTGTCTCCTTACGCGAATCTCACTCTCTTTGCTACAACATCACAATCTGTTTGCATCGTTCAGCGGCTTGAAATCAGTAGTTTTTAAATTAAATTTACACGAAAATTGTCCACGCTATTGAAATACGCCGGAGGGATAAATGATTCTTTATTATATATATTTTATCGGTTTGGACAAGAATCATGATTCTACTCGTAATAGTTGCCAAAGAAAAGGGTGTTAAACATTTGAAAAAAAAAAAACTTTTTTCTGAGAAAACTATGAATTTTTCACCAATATCGTATTAGAATTTTTTTGTTACATACATTATGAGCTATTCGCTCTGAAAATCTGCAGAATTATTTCACTTCCACCCCATATTACTGTAACATTAAGACAAACACTAAAAAATAAAGAATGGCCCGATTCAAGAATTAAATTATACAAGGCCATGGCCGTCTACTACTTTATCACTTACGGATCAGAATAGGAGGCATTTCACTAGAGATAATATAGCACAAATGTGATCAATAGTCAATCTATTACTTCTAAAATCACACTGATCATCCCCAATAATTTCATCTATATATGGAGTTAATCTTCTCAATTATTATTATTATTACTATTATTATTATTATTATTATTATTTCATGTATTGTGGGTCCTTATAACCACGGCATGGCGCGTCCTCAGGTTGCGGGTAGAGGACACGGCCTCCACATATGGAGGGTAGCTGCGAATATATTGAATAAGCAGTCGTGGACAGTCGATAAGGGGTGGTTCTCCAGCTTGGGGGTTGGGCGAAGGGCTAACAACTCATCACCGTAAAAAATAGCTTGTTACGAATCCCTACAATAAGCCTCGGAATGGGACAATAAATTAAACGCAGAATAAATTGGGAAATGCGTGTTATTATTCGGTTGAGAAGCTTTTGTCATCCAGTCTGCTGTCAAAAAATCTGAACGTTAGAATTTATAAAACAGTTATATTACCGGTGTTCTTTATGGTTGTGAAACTTGGACTCTTACTTTGAGAGAGGAACAGAGATTAAGGGTGTTTGAGAATAAGGTTCTTAGGAAAATATTTGGGGCTAAGAGGAATGAAGTTACAGGAGAATGGAGGAAGTTACTCAACGCAGAACTTCATGCATTGTATTCTTCACCTGCCATTATTAGGAATATTAGATCCAGAAGTTTGAGATGGGCAGGGCATGTAGCACGTATGGGCGAATCCAGAAATGCACATAGTTGGGAGGCCGGAGGGAAAAAGACTTTTGGGAAGGCCAAGACGTAGATGGGAGGATAATATTAAAATGGATTTGAGGGAGGTGGATTATGATGATAGAGACTGGATTGGTCTTGCTCAGGATAGGGACCAATGGCGGGCTTATGTGAGGGTGGCAATGAACCTCCGGGTTCCTTAAAAGCCAGTAAGTATTATTATTATTATTATTATTATTATTATTATTATTATTATTATTATTATTATTATTATAGGGATAAGAGACATTTGCAATCGAATAGGATCATCTGTGAAGCGGTAACAGGTGAATATGCCTACACCGTGTAATATATAATAATAATAATAATAATAATAATAATAATAATAATAATAATAATAATAATAATAATAATAATATATGTTGTCAGCTACTATTATTAAAACTTATATAAGTTATTATTTAATCTGAATACATTAGAAATGAGAAGACAATTGCTTACAACTATCATCTGTGAAATACAATTGAAGGGTTCAGAGCCATAATGGGCCAAGCGCCATTTATTAAAAACAGAGAAAGGAAGGGTTAAAGTTAAGTGAATACTGTAGTTTAATGAAGATTTGATATATCATTTAGTTTTAATGTGCATACTTTATATTACTTCTTATAAAATTACAGTACTCACTACATTTTAACCCTTGTTTTCTCCATTTTTAATAAAAGGCACTTGGCCCACTATGGCTCTGAACCCTTCAATTATTTAGATATTTAAATATAATTAGCGTTTAACAAATTAAAAGAAAATCAATTCGGTAAACTAGTCCGAAAACAAACTTCGAATTATTAAACAATGTTTAAGCATATTATATATAAGTGCCAACCAACCAACTGGGCGACAGTACGAGTTATTTTCTGAGGAAAAGAAGACGAAGGCGGATGTCCTTGAAGAAAGTAAAATGGTAATCCACAAACATTTGATATAAAGCTTAAAAGAGCTGACGAGACGAGACTCCCAACTTCAGAAATTATTTTTTCTTGAAGAATAAATCCCATGGCTCAGATCTAGCGAGAAATTGTCCCTCAGTTGTTTTTCCACCTTGTTATTTTTCCTGGAAGTTGATTCCATCTGTAGAATTGACATATCGGATTCTGACGGTTTGTCTTTACATCCTTCTTGTGTTTGTCTCCATTATACAAGGAGCCGCTGTCGCACCTCTCAGTGTATCGTTTTTCCACTGCTGTGCCAGGGGTTTCCGTAGTGTGAACCAGAAACTTTATTGATTGGGCTCTGTTTAAAAGACGTGTGGGGATGTCTTGGGGCACGGGACGGCGAGATGGAGTGGACGCAGGGGACGGCGATTGAGTCCTTCCGGGATCCGGATGTTGAGGTAGACTGCGAAAACACACACACAGACACGGCCGCACATTGCTCCGCGCCACGAGATACTGTCGTGAGAGGACGATAGCCGGGAGAGATGCGAAAGTCGGCCAAATGATTTCTTCCGAGAAAGGAGTGTGAGGGTTCGAACAGGGAGGCAGCATAATAGTGGAAGAACGGCGGTGGTAACTTCCAATCCCTCGGAAGCGCCGTTCACAATTTGTGCCAATACGGAATTCGCAGAAACGATGACAAAGCTTGTAACAAGGCATAAGAATGAAAACATCTTGAATATATATATTATTATAATCTACCGAAGTACATATGATATTTCCATGCAGATATTCTGCGTCATCATACGATGAAAGAGTAAGAACGGAGAAATTCTCTCCGGCGCCGGGATTTGAACCCGGGTTTTCAGCTCTGCGTGCTGACGCTTTATCCACTAAGCCACACCGGATTCCACCCCAGAGTTCCATTACTCTTTCATTGTACGATGACGCAGAATATCTGCATGGAAATATCACATGTACTTCGGTACATTATAATAAAATATATATATATATATATATATGATATGCGTAAATCACTTCGTGATTTAAGACGGCGCTTATTCCGTCGGATCCCGGCCAACTAGTCGCTCATAACGGGTGCACCTCAGCACATGTGTGGACTTCGGTCCTAGGTTCATAGATAGTAGTGCAGAGGGCGGCCACTAGAGGGAACCCAAGAGTTGGAACTTAAAAGTGAGACGATTCTTCCGACGCCGGGGTGGAATCCGGTGTGGCTTAGTGGATAAAGCGTCAGCACGCAAAGCTGAAAACCCGGGTTCAAATCCCGGCGCCGGAGAGAATTTTTCTCCGTTCCATTACTCTTTCATCGTATCTTGAATACATTCGTATGCTGCCAACGAGATACAGTGAAACTTCCCAATAGCGGACACCGCCGGGGAAAAATTAAATGTCCGTTATTGAGAAGTGTCCGCTATTTAGAAAATCGTTAGTATGTATACATTACATTAAACTTTCTCATACATATTCAACACTATATTTTACAGTACAATACAGCAGACAGTGAGCTTGTGAGAGTGTTTACAGCAGGGCCGGGCATGAGAGCGGCTCCATTTAGCCGGCCAGAGCTGCTCTCGCTCCCCAAGGCAAGCCAGACCACAACGCTCCGCAGTGGCGGACTCACATTACAGCTACCTTCCCTGCATTAATATAACAAGAGCCACGGTTGTTCTAGTCATTCAGTCTGTGAGTACATAACAGTTTATTAGGATATTACATCAATCCATTGTAAAGTATAGACTTTATAATATTATTATTAATTTAATGAAATAAACTTCGCTGTACGCATTAGGCTCATTTACATAACCCATACGCACATACTGCAATCTCCTCACCACGGTTCTACGAGACAGGCGTATGGCTTCCACTTCCCCTACTTGCTGTGGACAGAGTTCATCTGCCAATATAATTAAACATCGCTTGATGAATTCACCTTCGTTGAATGTTTTCAATTCCTTTGCAATTTCGTGGCAAATTTTGTAGCTAATTCTCATAGCAGATTCACTAAGTGCATTATTGTATAATATAATATAATATAATATAATATAATATAATATAATATAATATAATATAATATAATACGATACGATACGATATAATATGATATGATATTATATGATGTGATATATCATAAACTGTAATATACTATACTGTGATATAACATAATACTTGTATAATTTAAAATTATATATTACTAACTGTATAATAACTTATAATGCAATATAAATATCAAATAGATACTCTGATATAATGTACCTGAGAAACATTTTCTTTAAGTTGTTGTATTAATTTATGGCGTTCATTACCAACACATTTGTCATATTCAGTAGCATTTTGTAAAGAGTAATGCCCTTCGATATTGAACTTCTTAATCAGTTAGGTTATATTCAAACAAAAATACTGCATTACTAATGTCATTTCGGAATATTCTGTGATACAGTACTTATCATCATCATTATCATGTTCATCAGCCGCTTTAATGTATGAGCGGAAACTCCGTTTTCAAAGTTCGCCATCATATTGCAGAGTCACCACTGCACCGACACTGAATGACGTACAGTATGCATACGTCACAGCGCTCGGAAGAACCGCTCTTTAAAGCACACAGCGCTCATTTCTCAGAATTACGTAATGTGCCCAGCCCTGGTTTACAGTATTCATCCAGAGAGAAATCGTACCAGTAAATGTTTTGTAAATGAAATAAACATCAGTCACTGTACCACTTCACCTTACACAAATAAATCTAGAATTGCATTCTCAGTGTATGATTTTAAAATAACATCCTTGTTTTTCAAAATTTCACTAATCTGAGTTTTTCCCACATTAAACTTTGTGGCCAGCTCACGAACACTTAATTGCTCCTTCTCACTATGCTTTACAATATCCACTTCCTCTTTTAGTGACAAATGTTTACGTTTTTGTGACATTTCTAATGTGACTGTACTTCCGAACACTCAACTTGACAAACTAAGAAAGTACGGACTGCTCACGTACAGTATCACAACTAACAACTGTGCTGCTTACCTGCAATAAAGTACAAGAACGTTCAAATGCTCGATAATGATTGTTGCAAAGAATTCCGTTTAATTTACAACCGTCTTTTTCTTTTTTTCTTTCACGCTGTCCGTTATTTGGAAGTTTTAACCGTTGTTGGGGGATACATTTCAGTGTCCGCGTCCGTTATTGAAAATGTCCGCTATTTGGAAGAATTTTATCGTAAGGGCCAATGTTATTTTGCAGGGGAATTTTAAAATGTCCGCTATTGAGAGGAGTCCGCTATTGGGAAGTGTCCGTTAAGGGAAGTTTCACTGTATCTACAACTCATAACGAACGAAGTGGGAAATATGTTATACGTATTACAGGCTGGTCTTAAAATCGTAAAAGAAATCGTAAAAAACGAAGTTTAAAATTTAATTTATTATATTCCAATTGAAGAACGACTATTTTTAAATTTGTACAGTGGACTCTCCTAAGTTCGACAGAACAGAATTGAAAGTTCTGGCCAATAAGGGTAGTGGGTGTGGCAGGTGAAATGAATACAAATTTTTATTGGTTATCAATCAACGAATACAGTACTGTACTTGCATTTCCTGCCCGCCCCGAGACTTGTGTATGCGCTTCTAGTACCACAGTGTCTTTCGACAGTTCCGTCTCACAAACGGCACAATTCTCAAATAGGAAAAGAAGAGTTCATTAATTTAAAATCAGTGATCAATATGGATGTCCTAATCAATAAAATATTCTGTTTTCCTTTAACAGAAGTATCACTACAAGACACAGAACCAATTCCCATTCAAATGGCAAATCCATTTCTTAGTGCCCGCATAGGGGCGTGTCTAATTCTCCTACGTAAGCAGCCGAACTATACGATGTCGAACTTGATTTCTGTCGAACTTAAGAGCTTCCACTGTATTTAAAATTTATACCTTACTTATGCTCGATTAAAATTGATAAAACGTTACGGAAGTTTCAACATCTGACGTCACTTGTCTAGCAGCGGCAGTGAATTACATCAAATTATTTTGACGTCAGCGTCACGTGCTTAGTAAATACCTCTTTTATTGATATGGTGTTTGTTAGAGGGATAGACTTACTTTCTTGCTTAATTATATTTCTTCTTTTCTCATCAAAGACCAAAGATAAAAAAGATGAAACAGTACAATTTAATTGTAAATAGTTGTACAGTTATATAATATTTATAATCTATTTAGAATTCAAGGAAAATTAATAATTAATAACAAAACACATAATTTGCATTAAATATATCTTTTCTTAATCGTATTCACAGTCCTTATAAATAAGAACCAATTTCTTACAAATCTAAATATCACAATAACACTCAACTGAGAGGGTAAATGTTTCATGCAATCACTGTATAAGAAGAATTTGTGAAGAAGAAGAAGAAGAAGAAGAAGAAGAAGAAGAAGAAGAAGAAGAAGAAGAAGAAGAAACTGTTTAATTGCTACTGAAGTTTTCAAGTTTTCTTTTCAGTTTCGAAATAAATAAAATTAAGTGCATATTTTTCAGAATGACTTTTGTAATAGGCCAACCACAGTGCTAAAGATTAAGATGGAAACTTACCACACGTCATTGTTGCCAAATAGGCTAAACCGACTTGCCTGAAAGACCAAGAATGGCTAAATTATGTAATTTTAACACACCTGCATAATAATTAACAAACTTCCTGAGTGAAAAAAAAGTGCAAGACTCAACTAGCTAAAATTCATCTTTGCCTCATTTCTCCTGCTGGTGCTGCTGCTGCAAGCATTCAATATTTCTTCTGTGACTTGGTATGAAAAACATCATTTATGTTGACGTCTCTAACCATCAAATAACAGAGAGGGTATTTGTTTCAACTCTGTTTCTAAATTTATTTTTCACTGTGTTTCCCTGGCTGAAAATCCGCTTGACTTCTGTTAGAATGCGGTAGGTTAAGACGGAAAATGCTAGTGAGATCAGCTCCGAAAAAGGATTTTGGCCTTCGACATCACTGTACTAACTTCTTGAGAGAATTCAGAAGTAAACGTCTTATTCGTACATCTGATGTACCGTAAAGTGGGGATATTTCGGACGCAGGGGTAACATCAGACAGTAATTCAATTTATCATATTTTATGTTGGTAACACCTGACATAATTAGGAACATTAAATCCAGACGTTTGAGATGGGCAGGACATGTAGCACGTATGGGCGAATCCAGAAATGCATTTAGAGTGTTAGTTGGGAGGCCTGAGGGAAAAAGACCTTTGGGAAGGCCGAGACGTAGATGGGAGGATAATATTAAAATGGATTTGAGAGAGGTGGGATATGATGATAGAGACTGGATTAATCTTGCACGGGATAGGGACCGATGGCGGGCTTATGTGAGGGCGGCAATGAACCTCCGGGTTCCTTAAAAGCCAGTAAGTAAGTAAGTAAGTAACACCAGTTCACCAATGGGTCTTTAAAAATGTGCAGAAACATACGAACATAGTAAAAAGCGCGGAAAAGATGCTAAGAACTGGTGTTACCAACATAAAATATGATACATTGAATTACCGTCCGATGTTACCCCTGCGTCCGAAATATCCCCACTTTACGGTAGCTGATATTTCGCTACTGGTTTTCAATTTTGTCGGTGTTATATTCAGAACCAAGAAGTAACACCAAATCAGTGATAGGCTGTTTAATTGATTCCAAAGTTTCTTTCATGCTTAGCAACGACATTTTGCGGAGTGAAGAGTGATTACTGCATGCAAGTTGTAGCTCGAATTCAAATAATGATGCAGTGCTGCAGCAGAAAAGCAGTAATTCCACGATATCCCACATCCAAGCTGCCACAACGTTTCTCAACAGAAAGCTTCTCCCGACGAAGCCCCTATAGTCCCGGCTGCGCAGAACGAGGAAACCGGGACAAATTGAACGCTGCGCTTGCCGCCATATTGATAGAAAGCAGACGCATAATATCAGTACGTAAATCACGCAATTTAACGCAGTGATGATAAAAAAAATGGACGGATTATGGCCATTTTCGACGTTTCATGTAGAATTGGGACGAAATAAACATATTCAAAGTTTCATTGATGCGACAAAGCATTAAAGGAAGGAAAAAACGTTAGCACTAAGTTACAGAAAACATGCTCATACATCCATAATTAGGCTTACATAATACACATTAATTATATAATTTATTTTTTACGGTAATCAGTGTATTGTTAGGTGTCAGAGAATCGAAAATTATATTAATATATATTACCGATACCTTTAGATCACAAGACATAATTATATGCACATTGATTACACAAGTTCTTATTACAATAAAATTCTTAAATGAAATAATTACGTGATAATAAGTGTAGGTCTGTTGTTAAGCTTTAGAGAATCGAAAATTATATTACCGGTACTTTTAGACCACAAGACATAAGTAACCTGGCAAAATATAATGCCCAAAGGTGGTAAAATTACATTGCATTTATAAGTCATTCTTCAATTAATAAAGGGAATGCTATCAGTCATAAAAAATACCGGTACCTAATACATTGCAAATAATAGGTAACATGAAGATTTAAAAATTAAGATAATAATCTTATGCAAAATAAAAGAACATACTTTTACGAGTGGATTCCTTTACATACCATATAGTTATTTTAATACATATATTACAATTATTGATGAAACATAATTTTTATGAACATATATAATGTCAGTAAGATGGCATTCCTTGCTTTTTTAATAAGATATGTCCGGAAAAATATAAAATGGTTAATTATAGGTGAACTATATACGTTTATAACCCCGTGCAAAATAATACACTAGGAATATCTTCAAAACAAAACAACAAAAATTGTGGTGCAAATGAAAACATAGACAACTGACAAATATAAAATAATTTAAATAAGCACTTCAACCCAATTTGAAAAGATAAAACATAACTCTTGATTCTTGAAAGTACGGTTTTAGGTAAATGCTGTCATGATGACTACAGATTGACACATTAAATTGGAAGATGCGTATTATAATAGGCCTCCATAAAAATTCTTACTATTAACACATCAATTTACATCACTTTCACAATGTCCATAAGAAAAAAAACCTAAGTCAAAACAAAGTACAAGTATGACACTATCGTGTTTACCGCTGCTGTTTCTACTAGTAACATGGCGGCGTGAACTTGCGCAGACTGGTTTCAATTTTAGACAGAACACCAGCGCTCCGTATGACTCTAGTATATTACATAACATCTTTGCTCTCAATAGCCACTAAGAGAGTTCCCACTTGTCAACGCAAAAAATTGCGCGCCTTATCTGGAAAAATCAATCGCGATTGCATTCATCCGCTTTGAGAAGGAGATCGGAATCACCCTAATCTACTTTAATTCATAATTAAATGAAAAGTCATCTAGTACTCTTAATTTAAACATTACAGTGACAGCTGAAAATGGCTAGAAATGGCTAAATAATATTACAAAAATGGCTGGAAAAGCCACTAGCAGCTTTTTTTTTTTTTTGTTTCGCAAACTACTAGCTAACTGCCACTTTAAAACGGCTAGATCTAGCCATAAAATGAGTAAGTTGGCATCACTGTCGCACGTACAGGACAACGCGCCACTGGTGTGAAGAGGTTAATGAGGGCATTTGTGTGGCTTCGGACTAGAACCTCCCACACAAACAAACATTAAAAGATACACAAACCAATCCATGCTATTTACCAATACACATATTTATATTTGCACTCGAAATATTTACAAAATGTGTCAGCCCTTCTCACTACGTCACCCCATGTCACAGAGCTCTTGGCACAAATTACAGTGTCCTAGTGGAACCCCAACCCGCATCATTAAGTACTCAGATTGGAAGCTTTCTGCTGCTTTTCTACAAATTTGTTTAGAAAATTTCATTCCAAGAAATTTTTATGCTGCTTATGTTTATTCATTTTTCTGTAAAAACGTTGTTAATTAAAGCAAAGAGTTCAGGATTAACATTTTCATAGCGTTTCCTCAATTTTAATTAGGTCGCTCAAGAAATAGCTTATATTCTTTTTTGTTATTGATGCTGTCATGAACAACAAATATTTAATTAAGGCGATGAGTCCCAAAACTTCGTAACTACACCTGATATCATTTTTCGGGAAGAAAAAGCTTATTTAATGAGATCAAGTTTAGAAAAATAAATTCGTAATTTCCTCATATGCTTTGTCGCAATAACACATTGAAATATGCATATATCAAGTTTTTTTGCAAAAGACCGAATTCATCAAGTTTTGGTACAAAATTATTTGGTAATATAAAGTTTTGTTGCAACAAAAAAGTAACAAAAAATTGAGTCAGTCTTAAGCAATGACTGAAACAAAACTATACTTTTATTGTTTAATTAAAACGTGAAATTACATTTTACTCTTAGAGTTAGTAACAATGAAGGGTTAACCTTCTTTAACATTTAAAATTAAGTATTATTGAAAATGTGAGTAGTTGAAACGTCTGTTCTCATATCACACCTTCAAGTCAAGATCAGCTTGATATCTTATATTCATCAATCACTTTCCATAACACTTTCTTCAACAACGAATCTCATTTCAAAAATTTCTATCCTGATTTCAACTTCTTTCCTTACAGCATGTTATTTTGTAGTTTGTTTTTATATTGTGTTGGTAAACATTAAGTTCTATTTTCTTATTCCACGAATCTTATTTCATATAGTCTTCCTTTCTTTCCAACCTCTTTTCTTATTACCCATTTTACATTAGCATATTATTTTAAAGTTGGTTTGTATTTTGTTGGGAAATATTAATTTGATTTCTTTTCTCTTATTTCTTCCTAAATACGTTATTATACAGTCATTAATTTTATAATAATAATAATAATAATAATAATAATAATAATAATTTATTTAACATGGCAGAGTTAAGGCCATACAGCCTTCTCTAACACTCAACCAGGAGTAAAAACTGCGTTACAAAAACACTACAAATTTACAAAGTACACTACAGTTTTACACACAAAACTGAATAAGATAATAATAATACAATGTAAACAACAAGTAAGAAGAAATCAGACATAATATATAACATAGAGAAAGAAAGAAAAAAGCGTAATAAAATGTGAACAGCAGGTCAAAAATAAATGAGGCATACAAAGTATAAAAAAATAAGACAATTATTGATAATAATAATAATAATAATAATAAATAAGAATAGTAGTAATAATAATGATAAGAGTAATAATAATAATAATAATAACAGGCCTAATAGTAATAATAATACTAAGAGTAGTAATAAAATAGTGCAGTACAAAGCATACAATGAATACAACATTTTTAAGTACACACAGTAAAAAAAATTATGATTATATATAGCTCAACTTATCACATTAGGGATATACCATTATCGGAAAATATGAAAACAAAAATATAAAATAAGTTAAATATCACTAGAACATAAAAAAAATGTGAATACGTGGAAACAGTAAGTTAGTTTGGCAACTCGTCATAAGATAATTTTCTAACTTGGATTTGAAAGATTTCAATGTTCGGCAGCCCTTGTTCGGCAGCCCTTATAGGTTACTTTTGTATGTTGTCTTATAAGTCCAGGAAAATGGAGATTCAATTTTCTCTCATAACAATAATTGAAGGTTTAAAAAACCATAGTCCAAAAACATAAATTTTCAGGAGAAACAAAAAACTATCTGGCATGGGTGTTCATGACACTTCAAGTATGAAATTCAACGTGCCATTTCTTAAGATGTTCTAGAAACATAACTTAAATTGCCTTATAGAAATACATGTGTGAATGTAGGTAACTAGAAGCTGCTCAAATGAGGTTTTTACGCTCAATATTAGATCTCACAAGACTGTATAAAAAAGAAATGTATATATAAGAGAAAAATTGAATGTTTCAAATATCATGGAAGATATAAAAAAATACCAACTCCAGTGCCCACAACATGTTCAAGGAATGAAATCAACACGGCTACAAAAACTGGTTTTCAAACACCAGCGTAGAAGACATAGAGATCTAGGACGACCTAAGCAGCGATGAATTGATCAAGAACATTTATCTTGAGAAAGATAGAAAGAGGCTCAATGGGGCCTTAGTCTGTAAAGTTCATGATGATGACGATGATGATGATGATGATGACGATGATGAAGATGATGAAATGTTTCAAGATGAAATGAATGGGATATTTTTAAATGCTACCATCATCCTGGCTAGACAATGACTGTTTTCACAAAAAAAAAAAGTGTTTGGACTACGGTTGTTTTATGAAATCCACTGAAAATTTCCATTATTAGGTTAGTTCCAACAACAGTCAGGAACCGTACGTAACTATCGTGAGTATGCGCAGTACAGAAAAAGCGTTCCGACACAATCCAAACCAGTCCTGAACCGGAAACATGTACTGCAGTCGGGCGTTCCAACAAATTTTTGACACGGGTTCGGAACGGTCAGAAGTAGTCAGCGGATTGAGGCATGTACGGAAGAGTACGCGAGACGCGCATGCGCATAAGCTCACCAACGTCTCCTGGATACTGAAGAAAGACATGATCGACTGTTCACATCATTGAGGTTAAGATGAAAAGTGACAGTGCAAACGAATAATGAAACTAGAGATTTAATTTAAATTTTCGCCGAAAAGAAAGGGAATGGAAATTATTTGGGTATTGAAATCGTTAATCACAATTTCAACATGCAGCTTTGATTAAAAGTATAATAAATAACGTACATAAATTAATAATTAAAACAAGACTAGTTTTAGACGAGAATCCCCAAGTATACGACATGGAATTAGCGGAATACTTGCCTTCCACATTTTTTGTCATCTTTTTATAAAAATGATCGAAATTCTATTTTCTGCAATTAGAATTAAATGCGAAACGATAATAATTAAGCATCCCATTCTTAGCAAAGATGATCACACTTATAGCATCTCTGGATTTAGTACATAACGATCCGTGAAAGCGTTCCAACAGCGTCCAGTCCAGTTTCAATCCCATAGCAGATGCTCAACTAGCGCATGCGCATAAGATGGCACAGGAACCGTACATGAACTGATTCATGAACCGCTTGTTGAAATGAATCTCTTGTAACGTAGGCCTATGACAGGCATGTCAATTGATGCCCACAGGAGCAAGCGCGCGCTTTAGAGCCCAGGAGAGCCTGAGCGCTTTACAGCGGAAAGGAAAGAGACAGACGAAAGAGGTGGTATATGCCGCTTGGTCGAACTATATTCAGGGATAGCCAGCACTGACTCAATAGATAAAGGGAAGAGAACTTATTAAAACTGTATCCATGGTAATATTTAGATTTGCCTGAGAAGTATAAGTGCATTATAAGAATGTAAGTTTTAATTTTAATGCTCATTTTTCACAAGTTTGATTTTTTTATTCAAAAGAAATATTTTCTCAACTTTTCGTAGAGAAAAGGGAAATTTTTAGATATAGGCCTATTTATTTGGTAGCCTTACAGAATATTTTCGTAAATCTAATATACCGTAAATACGTCCTATTACTGAAGATAGTGTATTGAAAATTTTGAATATATTCGCATGGAAATTGTTTGTAAGGAAATGAATTAACAAAGCAACTACTGTTACATCATAAGCAAACGATACGTGTCCATGTGTTGTAAAAATGTCAGCTCTATAGCTTCAGCAGATTTCGAGAAAATAATTTAATATTCTGATGATAGGAAGTTGCTCACAAACATTATCTCAAAAGCATAATGCGATAAGAGTTTTGTTATGTAATATTAGTTACAATTAAAACAGATACAGTACCTAGGTAACTTTGCTTTGTACTCTAATATTGTTTTGGTTAGTTCATTGATTACTTTTATAAGGCTAAAGATACCATCAATATAAATTGCAACTTATCATGTCATACTCAGTCTCTTTCTTTGGAATATCACTTTCTTTATGAATAATGTGTTTCATCCACTTAATACAGTTTAATATTATACTACTATGGAATTTAAGTGAATATTCCTTCTTAACTCTCTATTATGTTATTAAGATTTAAAACACAAGTGCAATATTAAGAAATCTTTGTTAGTACTTTTGTTTTACAGACAATATAGGCAATATTAAAAAGAAAGAAGCCATATAAAAATAAAGACATAACATTTCACGTTCCGTTTGAAGTTTGTGCACCACTGTTTTCTTAATCCAACAGGTTGCTTATTCATATACACAACCCTTCCTCTTTCCATACTTAGCGCTTGCTGCCCGCGCACGACGTCAAGGTCATAAAAATGCGCTTGCTTTGACATCACTGGCCTATGGCGTTTCCCTCCCCCCCCAACAACAAATTCAGTAAATTGCCGCTACAATATGCTCACCATATGCTTAATATCTCAAATTTTCATTTTTTGGACTATGGTCCCTTTTTTTTTTTAACTCTTCAGTTGCATGTGTTTCTTTTTCCATATTTAACATGTGCGGTCTCAAGCAGTTTTATTCTGCCAGACTAAAATTATGACCACAATTTCCTCTGCTAACGAATGTCTACATTGTCTACATTTGATTCAGTATTCTTGCATTAGTAATCACGGAATGCGCCAAATAGTTCAGTTCTTGAAGAATGTTGGTGATAGTAAACAATTTCTGTTTTCAGAAAGCCAAAACATAACATGACTCATACATGAAACATAACACAATTATTATCACAATTGCACACAGCAGATCAAAACAGAACCAACAGCACTCTGGCTTACGGTTTATAGTGCTGAAGCAAAGTGGAGCCATTCATACTAATTAACAGTATTATACATAGTAAATGGTAAAGTGGGCGCTGCGTCCACTATAGCCTCATTGAAAATTATTAGTAGGAGCGCGGAAACAACCAACACACTCGCACGCTGCCAAAGTAACTGAAAATACACGTTGTTAACAAACTGCGCTACATGCACCTTAATAAAAACATGGACAGACGCTGCTGCTGATTAAATTGGTTTGCTGAAACAATGTCAACAGAATGGCTAGTTCATCAGTTTTCCACTCTGGAGGGCCAGGTTTATTTCTCGATTAATAGAGGTGAAATTTGTTGTAATAGAAAAGACATTGCAATGCACCATTTCACAGAAGTTTCATCGTGATGTAAATAAGGATAAGAGGCAATCATGATATGGAATCAGAATTGTATCTATGACAACGGTGTTTTATAAAATATGGAAACTACATTTGTAAAGTAGGTGGATTTCGAATAGAGATGAACAACGAACGAGATTGCAATACTGATAGCGCCCGCAAAGCCGAAAAACAATATTACATTCGTCGTTGATGTAATGAATGCTTTGAGTCAATCAAGCTAACGTCAAGATATCGAGAGTGGTCAGCTCTCGAAAGTCAGACAGCCTTTAATCGTCACATTTGTTTATACTCACAAACCCGACAGAACATTTATCTGTTTTGGCAACTATTATATGTATGTTATAGCTCGCGCAAGGAAGGATTACCGAAAAGCAATGGTGGCGTTGCTGTCTGGTTTGACGTGTATATGTTGGCACGCCGAGGGGGGAGAGGAGCGAGTCGATGGAAGTACTGTCTCTTCCAAGAATATGAACAGATGAGGACATCGCTGTGGAAATTAAGAACGTAGCTAGAGTAAAATTTGAAGCTAATTAAACGCGCAACATATGTTTACGAGTGAAATAATAATACCGTGCGATACAACACACGTATTCACATGCAATGGAACAAACTAAAGTCGTAATGTAACTTGCACAACGCACGACTGATTCTATCGATGTCATTTCTCTTCCGACTGTACTCTTGAATATCATTCAAGCTATCTCGTGACCTTTCCTGTCGCCCGGTCTTCCTTATCGTATTGTTTGATTCGCATTCCTTCCGTCGGTATTCCATCATTGCGAGACCTATAATATCTTGAGTCATATGTAACTATGTTACTGTGCTGTGTTGAAAAAAATTACCGGTAAAATAAATACTTTATTACAAAATCCATTTTTTTTTTTTCATTATTATATGAAGATAAACAGAAAGTAGGCTAAAGTATATGGGAAGACTAACTTCGGATTTGGATACAAATATGGAAATAATACTGCTAATAAAGTGCGCCGAGATCGAAAGTTAACTCGGTACATGCAACAACAAATGGATTTGCATATTTTTTTTTCATTTAGTGTTCTTCCAAAGGGGGCAGGTCTTTCACTGAAAACCCAGCCTTCTCCAGTCTTTTCTATTTTCCTATTTCCAATGGATTTGTGGATGTTGTATTAAAATTGATTTCTTCTGATTTCCGTGTGTGTTTTTGGTGGAAACTGGCATTGGTCTAAGAAAGGTGTAGTGGATTCTGTTCACTTCTGCTAGCAAGATCCATAATTTCATCCAGAAGATCGCTGAACTCTTAACTGAAAATGACAGGAAAATAGAATTAATGTATACCCCAGTTTAGAGAAATTCAAAGTTACAAATTTAATTCGGTACATGCAAAAACAAATAGATTTTCATTCATTTTTTTTTTTCATTTAGTGTTCTGCCCAAGGGCAGGTCTTTCACTGAAAACCCAGCCTTCTCCAATCTCTTCTATTTTCCTATTTCCAATGGATTTGTGGATGTTATATTAAAATTGATTTCTTCTGATTTCCGTGTGTGTTTTTGGTGGAAACTGGCATTGGTCTAAGAAAGGTGTAGTGGATTCTGTTCACTTCTGCTAGCAAGATCCATAATTTCATCCAGAAGGTCGCTGAACTCTTAACTGAAAATGGCAGGAAAATAGAATTAATGTATACCCCAGTTTAGAGAAATTCAAAGTTACAAATTTAATTCGGTACATGCAAAAACAAATAGATTTTCATTCATTTTTTTTTTTTCATTTAGTGTTCTGCCCAAGGGCAGGTCTTTCACTGAAAACCCAGCCTTCTCCAGTCTTTTCTATTTTCCTATTTCCAATGGATTTGTGGATGTTATATTAAAATTGATTTCTTCTGATTTCCGTGTGTGTTTTTAGTGGAAACTGGCATTGGTCTAAGAAAGGTCTAGTGGATTCTGTTCACTTCTGCTAGCAAGATCCATAATTTCACCCAGAAGGTCGCTGAACTCTTAACTGAAAATGACAGGAAAATAGAATTAATGTATACCCCAGTTTAGAGAAATTCAAAGTTACAAATTTAATTCGGTACATGCAAAAACAAATAGATTTTCATTCTTTTTTTTTTCATTTCGTGTTCTGCCCAAAGGCAGGTCTTTCACTGAAAACCCAGCCTTCTCCAATCTCTTCTATTTTCCTATTTCCAATGGATTTGTGGATGTTATATTAAGATTGATTTCTTCTGATTTCCGTGTGTGTTTTTAGTGGAAACTGGCATTGGTCTAAGAAAGGTGTAGTGGATTCTGTTCACTTCTGCTAGCAAGATCCATAATTTCATCCAGAAGGTCGCTGAACTCTTAACTGAAAATGACAGGAAAATAGAATTAATGTATACCCCAGTTTAGAGAAATTCAAAGTTACAAATTTAATTTGGTACATGCAAAAACAAATAGATTTTCATTCATTTTTTTTTCATTTAGTGTTCTGCCCAAGGGCAGGTCTTTCACTGAAAACCCAGCCTTCTCCAATCTCTTCTATTTTCCTATTTCCAATGGATTTGTGGATGTTATATTAAAATTGATTTCTTCTGATTTCCGTGTGTGTTTTTAGTGGAAACTGGCATTGGTCTAAGAAAGGTCTAGTGGATTCTGTTCACTTCTGCTAGCAAGATCCATAATTTCACCCAGAAGGTCGCTGAACTCTTAACTGAAAATGACAGGAAAATAGAATTAATGTATACCCCAGTTTAGAGAAATTCAAAGTTACAAATTTAATTCGGTACATGCAAAAACAAATAGATTTTCATTCTTTTTTTTTTCATTTCGTGTTCTGCCCAAGGGCAGGTCTTTCACTGAAAACCCAGCCTTCTCCAATCTCTTCTATTTTCCTATTTCCAATGGATTTGTGGATGTTATATTAAGATTGATTTCTTCTGATTTCCGTGTGTGTTTTTAGTGGAAACTGGCATTGGTCTAAGAAAGGTGTAGTGGATTCTGTTCACTTCTGCTAGCAAGATCCATAATTTCATCCAGAAGTTCGCTGAACTCTTAACTGAAAATGACAGGAAAATAGAATTAATGTATACCCCAGTTTAGAGAAATTCAAAGTTACAAATTTAATTCGGTACATGCAAAAACAAATAGATTTTCATTCTTTTTTTTTTCATTTCATGTTCTGCCGAAGGGCAGGTGTTTCACTGAAAACCCAGCCTTCTCCAATCTCTTCTATTTTCCTATTTCCAATGGATTTGTGGATGTTATATTAAGATTGATTTCTTCTGATTTCCGTGTGTGTTTTTAGTGGAAACTGGCATTGGTCTAAGAAATGTGTAGTGGATTCTGTTCACTTCTGCTAGCAAGATCCATAATTTCATCCAGAAGGTCGCTGAACTCTTAACTGAAAATGACAGGAAAATAGAATTAATGTATACCCCAGTGTAGAGAAATTCAAAGTTACATATTTATTATATTATTTTATTACCAGGCCTATTATTATTATTAAATTTATTATTATTACTATTAATATTATTATTATCATTACTATTATTATTATTATTATTATTATTATTATTATTATTATTATTATTATTATTATAAAACATGTCACGATATACAACGACATTATCGTTAATTTTATTTTCTAACTTGAAAGTACTGGCACTACATAGATAAAGTGACTTCAACCGCCACTGAATTATAGTAGAAATGAAAAGCATAAGATGAATAAGAAAGTACAATTACTTTCACTTCTTAAAATCTCTACAGGCCTATATAAAGAAACCCTTTTAAACTTCATATTCCTAACGTCGGAATCATGACTCTGAAGAGCAGCTGAAAGCACCAACACTCCTCCGAACACCCGGTGTCTTCAGAATATTGCCCGTAACTCTTTGTGAAGGTTTTTGTGTCTCTGGGAATGCCACGTCAGGCTCTATCGCAGCACAAATGTCGAGAGTGAGGCCAGACGTCCGCCGAGATCCCGTCGTAAAACCGTTGTTTGTGCAGTGCAGCTTGTGGCATCTTGTTTGCGACACTCCAGTACTACGTGCTTCAGCCTGGGCAGGTGATGAATCGTAAAGCATCCTCGCGCATGCGTTGTTGTGCTGTGTTTAGAAGAGTACGAGAATATTGCCACTATAACTATGTAAATTAACGCATAAAGTGAATTTGTTACTCGTATTACATAGAGTACACTTAGGCTCACAACTAGGGACCGGATTTTTATGTAATTACATATTATATTATTTTTCAACCTAACCCTATATAAATAACAAATCTAATGCGAATCTTGTAATTACCATTAATATATTAAAATTTGATACTACATATTTTTACATATTTACCCCACATTACATATTATGGCTTGGTATTATATAAATCTACATATTTAGGAGTTTTATTTATTTTTACTTCTCTGAAAGGAAACAAAAAAAAACTTCTGCTGGGGAAGTTTACAATTTGAAATACACAGATTTAAAAAGCCTTTTTACCTACCCAATAAAGGCTATATTTCGGGATGAAACATAACGTCCGTAGTTCCAGGAAGTAATAGAGGCACTCATCCCATACCGCCCACTGTAAATATGAGTGATCAAAAGGCAACCTTTCTCATACAACTACCTTGTATTGCAAAAATCACTCAGAAAGTAGCGTTACCTTCATGCGGTGGAATGGGACGAGAACGACATGATTTGTCTCGAACTATAATTGTTCTGCACACGTTTTAACAAGCCGTTCCCATGCAATTTGCAACCTTACACACCCTCTTCCTAATCCTTCCAGGGAAAACCCGTGTCAAGTCTGACATGACTTTCAGATTATTGCTTGATCTCTTTATTTTAAATTTAGTAGACCTATACGGAAATGGGATTTTCTGAGCAATTAGATAGTATGGTTCTCGGCTGGAATAATCCTACCCTTCTGAATGAGACAGGAATGTCACTTTTCAAACAACAGTCTGTAAATTCCTATAGGTTGAGGTTTTAGTAGGTACTTGTTCCTTACAGGGAGCAGCTAAAATGCATGTGTCCCACATCTTCTCTTATTTTCTTCTAATCCAGTAAAGCGAAACAGTGCTTACAGTACTGTTGTGTCATTCATTTCACTCAGTTCTCTAGTTTTAGTACTTACAGTTTCAAGTGCAAATGAGTTTATCTACTGCTTTCAACTAACTAAAATGGCCCCTAACGGCAAAATTAAAATCATGGGTTGCAATGGACGAAGCTTTTACTGTAGATGGAAAAATAGTAATGTGTCAAGTGTGCGGTAAAAAAGTCGGGTGATCTATGAAATCACAACTGGAGAGTCTTACCTACCCTATACCTGCCAGATATTGATATTAAATATTTTCATGATTTTACATATTTTGGTACATATTCAGCTTATTTTTCTTACATAAATATGTACATATTTCACACCTTGATATTACATAAAAATCCGGTCCCTACTCATAACCCTACTTTCAGAATAAATTTCTAACTTAGTAAGTTCACCGTGATTGGCTGTGAATGTGTTGTAAGATTTCGTCTAAAGTTACAAAAACTATAATCGACGGGAATGAAAACCTAATGGTCTGTAAAAGGACATATAGCAAAATATAGAATGATGACATCACAAATGAAAATGATTTTGAGGCTATTCATAGAAAGATGGCTCACACACGTGGAAATAATAAAAAAAATTCCTGACAGGAATTCTGTTAATAATCATATCAATGATGTCATGGTAGAAGGGTACATCAAAAAATTTTGGAATATTGAGATATCTGTAATGGAACCCTTTTATATTTGAAAACAATCATCAGATAATTACAATGAGAAAGAATAAAAGAAAATATATTTTGTGCAGACAAGGAAAGGAAAAATTGCTCCTTCTTTTTATGGTTCTGCAGTAAAATTGCAGTTTTGTTGATTAGCCCTTCTGCAATGATGCAAATCTACTGGTAGATTAACCCTTGTCACCTACGGATGCAGTAAAGTTATATTCAAGCAACCGTTTACTATTATTACATAAATAATGGAGAAGAGAGAAAGCGTACTCAGTTTTGAAGAATTCACTACGTTTAAGTAGTGAAGGTTATGGTAGGAATTACAACTCAATTCCCAAAAAACAAAATAGGCCTACATGGTCAACAGAAAAGATGAACATCGAAGAAAATGAAAGTTTCAAGTATCTCGGCTCTTTATTAATAGAACAGAGTGATGTAGAGACAGAAATTAAATAAATATATAACCTAGGAAATATGCTATCGTCGGTCTGAGTGGCGCAGTCGGTAGAGTGCTGGCCTTTTGCGCCCGAGGTAGCGGGTTCGAACCCGGCCCAGATCGATGATATTTAAGTGTGCTTAAATACGAAAGGTCACGAAAAAGGTCTTCGGGACATGTATTTGTACCTACGTATTTAAAAGTTAGTGGCTGAAAAGCTGAAAAACAAAACTGGGAATATCATCTACTGTTTTATTACTAAAGATAGGAATTTACCCACAGAGACTACAAGGTTAGTTATGCATAGTGTGTTTGTTGTTGAAAGAGAAAGTGAAAGTGTTCGTAGCTCGCAATGCAGGTACATTTTAGGGAACTCTGCCGTGATATAAGCAGGGTGAGATTGTAGCTTTATGTGGTTAACCAATCAACGAATCGCAGTGCAATGTAAACAAATCAATTAACCAAATCAATTAACGGTGCACAACTTAAACTCCATTCAATTGCTGCGATATACAAAACATTTAAGTTGTAACCTGGCCATACCTCAGGCTTCACGTCATTCATGACGTAGGCCTGTCAACAATCTAAGCACAATTAACCTAATATCCTCATGTTGTAGTATAAATTCCTGCCTTTATTTATTACATAAATATCAATCTTCATCACTGCTCTTTGTCAATTCAAGTCTTTATTTATGCTACTAAATCTCTGGGAGGTTTCATACATATTCCTTTTTTTTTTTCCTTTTTTTTTTTGTGAAAACCTTCCTTTTTTTCCTAAAAATCTGGCATCCCTTACAATAAGTTGTTATTATAGTTATTAGAGTAGGAAAATTCGCTGCAGCACCGGGGATCGAACCCGGGTCCTTGGTTCTTCGTACCAAGCGCTCTAACCACTGAGCTACGCCGAAGTTCAATCCACAACATCGGACCGAATCCCTGTCCTCTGTTTTTCTCTTTGTTGCCGTACTCCAAGTTCGACATATAGTGTTTTGGATTAAACTTCGGAGTAGCTAAGTGGTTATAGCGCTGTAGAATCCCGGCCACCAAGTCACTCAATTGAGTGCGCACCTTGTGTAATGGCAGTTGACTCAATGTATATGTCAACATATACAGTATGTCGAACTTGGAGTAAGACCACAAAGAGAAAAGCATTAGAGGAGATGAATTCGGTCCGGTGTTGTGAATTGAACTTCAGCGTAGTTCAGTGGTTAGAGCGCTTGATACGTAGAACCAAGCACCAGGGTTCGCTGGACACGAGGGGAATGAATTAGCAGATCAACTTGCGAAGGAGGCAGCACGCTCCGAGGATATTCCAGAGAGCTACAGCAAGACACCAAAAAGTGCAGTGAAAGGTGAAATACACACTCTCAGTTTAATGAACTGGCAAAACGAATGGGACAACACAGCAAAAGGACAAATCACAAAATCTTTCTTCCCAAATATAAACGATCGGTTAAAACTTAAACTTAACATAACCCCAAACTTCACAACTATAATAACAGGACACGGAAATATAAAATCTTATCTACATAAATATAAAATTATAGATAGCCCATTATGTCCATGCAACAATGACGAACAAACGATAGCTCATTTGTTATACAATTGTAAATTACTTGAGAGACAAAGAGACATTCTGAAAGCGGCAGTTCTAAAGTCTGAAAACTGGCCAGTGAATAAAGACAAACTAGTGCACAAATACAAAAAGAACTCGATCAAATTTACTAACAATATACAGTTTGACAAATTACAATGAAAGAAAAGTACAAAATTCATCCATCCATATTGCCTATAAAGAAACTCTTAGAACAATATAAAGTAATTATATGAACATAGTTTAAGTTAAACCAATGCATGTAGTATTACTCCACAGTAATGGAGCATGCAGACTGTAAAAAAAAAAAAAAGCACCAGGGTTCGATCCCCGGAGCCGGAGCGAATTTTTTCTCCTCTAATGTCAATATTGTTACCATAACAGACAAATTCTGTAGGACCAAAAAATTGATCTTTACCTAACAATAAGGACGAACATAGAACAAGGACAATCGCTTGATGTTGTTGTCCATAAAATGTAAGCCTGCACTTTCCAGTCGGAAAAGGAATCTTGATCTTTTCGATTTATGGGACACTTGAGTTATAGGTAAGGACATATCAAATAGAAATAAAAGTACAATAAAATAGAGTTTAATGTGCGAGTAATGTTGTCCTGTGTCATTGTCTAGAACCCTAGAGCCTAAATCTCACTGTGTCAGTTTCCATATGTCGCAACGTTGTATAGCTGGGGCGGCGGAACCCAGGGGCGTCGCTGCGTAGATAATTGTGAATGGTGCGCTGGAGAAATCGTTGCATCTTACCTCAGATCGATTGCGGCAGATGTCGATGCCGTGACTGCACAGGAAAGGGATGAGGATCGAAAGGCTGAACGATACTTCCTCGTCACAGCGGGCGGCGAGGGAGGGGGGAGCTACGTGCAGAGAGATATTGCAACAACTTGGTCTTCTAGAGCGGTGCCCAGCTTTCGCAGTCTGCGAACTTTCAGGACATAACACCGACTTATCTAAGATATTTGAGTAGGAGGTTACTTCTCTGGAGAATAGATTAATAATTCATTATTTTACAAATGGATGATATCATCGTCGTCATCACTATCATCAGCATTAGGCCTCTGACGTTCATGCATTTGCCTACTTTTTCCTGAACGGTAGGCTGCAACTAAATACTTACACGTTATCTATACGATTTATCAATTTTTCAGTTTATTAAACATAGTTTTATGAAGCATATAAGTGCATATTTTCGTCATTCTTATAAATGCATTATATTATCAATATTTAAAGTCCCATACAGCTTATTATAAGAATTATAAGATTTTTTTTCTCTCGTAAATGCAAAAAGCAGGAAGCTGCGTAGGAGATAGAATTTGTTATTGTTTTATTTTACGACGCTTTATCAACTGCGATGGTTACTAGCGTCTCAGTAGCATGAAGGTGATAATTAGGGACCGTATTCTTTCCCAGGGCGTACACAGATAAGGTTAGTTGTTCAGAGTCTATATTGGAATGACATCATGTTGGCGCGTGGCACAGGTACTATCAGAGAACATCTTGTTTGTGATGCATTTGTGATGCAGTTGGTTGACGTTCTATTCATGATTCAAAACTAGACCTCGAAGACTGTTGAAAATGAATTCTAGTGGTAAAGGTTGGTACTCCGATGACATTTCCTACAATTTATACTGTTAATCTATCTATCTATCTATCTATCTATCTATCTATCTATCTATCTATCTATCTATCTATCTATCTATCTATCTATCTATCTATCTATCTATCTATCTATCTATCTATCTATCTATCTATCTATCTATCTATCTATCTGTCTGTCTGTCTGTCTGTCTGTCTGTCTGTCTGTCTGTCTGTCTGTCTGTCGATCCATCCATCTCCATCCATCTATTTATTTATTTATTTATGCTTACTGGTACTGGCCGAGTTAGGGCCATATGGCCTTCTCTTCCACTGCACTAGTTTAAAAATACATAACAAATATATATGCCATCAATTCATAAACAATGGCATAATAATAGTAATAAAAATAATAACAATATTATTAATAAGGATAATAATAATAACAATGATATCAAGAATTATATGAAACGATAATGATGATGATGATCATAATAATAATAATAATAATAATAATAATAATAATAATAATAATAATAATAATAATAATAGAAATGATAGTAATAGTAAGAGCAAAATCTAGATGTGTGTATTTACATGTAGTTCTAAGAGTTAAACAATTACAATTTAATGTTAAATAAGACAATTAGGATCGAAGGAATGATTAATATATTGAAGGAAAATTGATGTATTAAAAATAAATATTCTATAAAATTAATATTTGATGATTAATTAATTAATAAATATCATTGGAAAAATTTTATGAAACAGACACAACTGTTGACATATTTTTTTAAATATTCCCTCAGGAATTGAGACATTTTGTCATACCATGAGGTCGACAGAGAGGTGCAGTGCAGACGGCTGTCACACACTGGTTTCGATCCCAGGCGGCAGACTTCTACGATACACCGGAATACAAAAGGTGATCCCATGGTATGACAATTCCTGTAGGGAATATATTGAAAAATAGCTTAACAATTGCTGTATCTGTTCCAGTAAATATTTCCATGAAATTGTGTTTTCTTTCTGTAAACGGCTCCAGGGAAACTTAATTTTATGACCCTCGTAATTGCGCTCGAGTGGCAAAAATTCGTGCAAGCACTTTTTTGACATTATTAACATGGTTTAAGAAAAAAAGTAACTTTTTTATCTGCCCCCATGAGAATATTTGCTTGTCAGTTTAAGGGGTTAGGTACAGCTTACAGCAGTAAAATTTTTGGAAATCTTCAACATTTTTTTCTCCATTACTGTACCTTGTACAATAATGAAAATTGGTATGTGTAAAACACTATTCTTCTGCTATACGAAAAAAAAAATTTTACGATTTAAAAAAATTATTCATACTTTTTTCCTTCAAAATTCAAAATGGTGGCAGTTCACTGTGCAGTGATGAAGCGTTTCCCCCATAACTCTTAAACATTGTAAATTTTTCATGTTCTCTCACTTTTATTTTATTGCTGAAACTCATGTTTACAATATCTTGCTCTTTGAACTACATTTTTTAATGAATAATATTTTTTTTAAATTTTGTGTTAGAAGAAAATACCGATACTTGACCATTTTTAAAATGAATTTATTTTTTATCAGACAATCTATCAAAGGTAGAGAAGTGATCTTGCGTCATACTGTAGATATGGCATGCTTAAATGCACACAGAGAATTTCATCACACAATGTTGGATAATTTATGAGTTATGAGGGAAACTCTTCATCATTGCACAGTGAAATGAATTTTGAAAAAAAAAAAAAAAAAAAAAATGTAAATAATTTTTTTTTTAATCGTAAAAATATTTTATTGCTTATAGCAGACGGATAGTGCTTTACACATACTAATTTTCATTTTTGTACAAGCTACAGTAACGGAGGAAAAAAATGTTGAATATTTCCAAAATTTTACAGCTGTAAGCTATAGGCCTACCTAACCCCTTAAATGAGCTGTTCTCCTTGCAAGCCTTCAGACTTGTTTTGGTTAAGCATTACATAGAAATAGTAACTTTGGTATCTTTAATTTCTTGTTATCACATAAATATTCATATTCATCATTTACAATGTCAATATTTGGGATAAAATTTATGATAATTTGTAGAAATCATGGTGTCTGCAGCCAATCTTCAAAAAGATGGCGTTGAGTTCGTTACACTGACTAAAGTTATCAACGCTTAAGGCTGATTCACAATAAACCGGAAACGAGAATCGGAACGAAAACGAAAACGGTAAAATTTTTAAAATGTGTACATTTAAATGTGAGCATTCACAATTAACGAAAAGCTTGCCGGAGCCCAGGATCGGGAATGCAGAGTTGGCCAAGATTCAACTTTTGTCGTTCACGTTTTCGATCACAGCCCACTAGATTCATTCTATTACCATCTAAAAGCTCTTTTGTCGTCATATATTTTGTAGCAAGAAGACCGTGACATAACCTATGCATTATTTTGTTCTGTGCTATGGATCATAGAGCAAGTTTTATTTGATGAGATTCTAATATTGAGTGTTGAGGAAAATCCTCACGTTTACGACAAGCGGCGCGCCTCGTATAAAGATGAGAAAATGAAGGAGAATACGTGGCTTTCAATAGCTGCATCTTTGAACACCGATCGTAAGTGAATCATATTTTATTACCTTATTGGTTGTGTTACACATTACATATTCATGCTTCAATTCAATAACTACTATTGTGTTCATTTTTGTTCTATTACAAATGTTTCTTCTATAATTATTTTACGTTATGGTAGACTTAAAATAGGTTGTGATAATAAAGATACATGGGCATATTTATAGTACCATACCTAATGAAATGTTTCAGTTGAAATTTCGAAGTTGGTTAACCTGTGTTTATGTTGGCTGCCTTGTACTCATGAGAGAACATAGACAAATAACATCAGAGAATGCCATTGGTCCATTATACACAAATAACATCAGAATGCGTAATATCGACTTTACATATCGTTATTGACATGCATATCGATATGCATAGTCGTCTACATTCTCGGTTTATTGTTAATAAGAAATTTTCATATTCACGTCCTCTGCTTCTCGTTTTCATTCTGGTTTTCGTTCCCGGTTTATTGTGAACCAGCCTTTACAATTATCAAACGGAATATTTCCGGACATGGGTTACTACGTGAAAATTCTTCATAATAATCATCTCTACGACCCCTAGAAGTTCGAACAAAATCACCAGGCACATATTTTACGTTTAAACTATAATTTTGAACTTTCCTTAGTTGAACTAAGTTAAAAAATATTTCGTTATGAAGCCCCAAAAATGATTTAGACAGCGTTGGCGTGTTAAAGTGCGTAACAAAAGCCCATTTATGTTGTGTTTTACTCAAACTTCCTTAACTTTCCGTTCACCACATTATGGGATCCTGAGGGCTTGAGTTTTCTAGTATAGGCCTACCTTTGTTCGTGTTTGAATGATTAGTTGAAAGTATTAAAGGAGAGGCGTATTCGGCTTTACTAAAAATTGAATCTAGGCTTAGGGGAAAGCTTTTCTTTGGTTGTGTTTATGACAGCTTGTTCTATGTTTTGTAATGGACGAAATGTCCGAAATGAACGAGGTTTATAAAATATTCTGTGAGATGATCCCATCTTAATTAAAATCAGTGTGTTCAGAAAACTCACTCCATATTGTTTAATTCATGTTTTACAATGCCTTTGAAATAATGCTTTGAAATTTTATCATTATAGCCTAGCCCTTAGGGGTTTTATCTGCAAAATTGTGGACTGTCGTACTGGGTGTCACGCGCACTCTGTCAGGCTGACGATTCCAATTAATTTTAAAATACATATGGCTAGGATGTTGTTCTCTGCCTCTATGTGCATTTTAAACAGAACTTTGACACTAATAATAATTAAAACAACGATGATGATGATGATGATGAAAATGATGATGATATTACTAAATATGAATGTAATAAAATTATGAAGATAATATTATTAATAACTAGCCGTACCCGTGCGCTCCGCTGCACCCGTTAGAAATAAATATAAAGTAATTACATAATTAAAATAGGACATTTGATCCAGGGAACATTCGTGTTTGATAGAAGGATAAATCGTTTAATATGTTACTTAATTTAAATTGTATTCAAATAATTAAAATGCGATCATTTTGGTCCAGAGAGCACTCATTTGGTGCAATGACAATTCCTTTAACATGTTTCTTAATTTTTATTACATGCAACCATAGTTTAATGAACATTGACATCATTTAGATTTAATGCGTATACTTTATTTTACTTGCTATTTGTTTCCATTGAATTATGGTAATAACTTAATTTTAACCCTTGTTTTCTACGTATTCAGTAAATGGCGCTTGGCGCACTATGGTTCTGAACCCTTGAATTATATTATATTATATTATATTATATTATATTATATTATATTATATTATATTATATTATATTATATTATATTGCATTATATGCTCGACCATGCCAAAATGTAGTAATTATACACCTGGTAGCAGTCCTTTAATACATGTCATTAAAGTACACCTACTCATTAAAGGTCAGATCTTTCAGCCAATGACGACTCAGGTTACAACTGTCCAGCCAATGACAGGTCAGCTTTCTACCTTTATAAAACCGCAAGTATCGATTATTCTCGGATATGCAATCGAAAGAGAATTAACGAAAAGTCACGGAGGCTGGAAATCCAATACTGTCGCAGAAGGTTATGTTCTGTTACTATAATAATTAGCGTTAATTGTAAATAATATTCAAATAAATTCAATTTGTCATCTCGTTTTTCAATGTCTAATTTAATTTCAATGTTATCCTTGTAGGTTCTTATGGCCTAGCAAGGTCAATGTGCACATCTGTTCCTCGGAAAAAATCAATACTTTCGCGTCGGCGCACATCTCACAACATACGGGACATTGCTCCAGGTCAGATACAATAAAATTAATAATATCAAGTTAGAAATAAGGTCGAGCATAAAAAGTCGTATGAAACTCGCTTATAATGGCAATTAAGAAGCTCGTATGAAAATTATGAAACTCGCTTGCGCTCGTTTCATAAATATCCATACTCACTTTTTAATTACCTTCATTATAGGCTCGTTGCATAATGTACTAATATTATATTATATTATATTATATTATATTATATTATATTATATTATATTATATTATATTATATTATATTATATTATATTATATTATATTATATTACATTATATAAAAAGTGTGTTGATAACGGATGTACTCCGATAAGTAAGTTTTTAATTCGTTATGGGGGCTCTTGATTCTCAGGAGGAACAACTTTTACAACAGCGCAACATAATCTGCTTGGCTCATTACCCAATTTTTTTTTGCATTGCATTTAATGCATATGTATTTTATCTATTTTAACACGATTCAATTGAGCATAGTTAAAATTTGGATTATAAAATAATGGAATACTAAGCTAACATACTATTACTGCGTACTAAATCAATACACTCTTGTTGTTCGTTAATTCTCTGAGATTAGAATGAAAGTGTACATAAACATTATTTTAAGAGATACAGGAAACGAATATACAGAATAGCCTATCAAGTTTTCTGTGCATAAGAAGCTATTTTAATCTTACCTGTCCTCAATTCACTCAGACGTTACTGTAATAACATTATATCATTTTGTCCATCTAGAGAAACTACACTTTCCAATGGTGAAATAATAATTAATTATACAAATCGGTTAATTTAGCTTCCGATATTATTCATACAAACACAGAAACATTCTCTGTAGGTTATCTTTCATAGCTTTCGATTGTTGTTGTCCAAGACCCCTTATAGACGAAGTCATTTGTTTTTTATTTCATTACACGGCCTTAATGACAGTTATATTAAAACTCATTTATCTCATTAAATATCAGTCCTATCAAAATTTTTCAAGGAATAAAACTTATCAGAAATGATTTTTAAAGAAACTGGTGTTATGTAACATTTTTCACAAAAATCAATAATAAGCGAGATATTTCAATTTATTTAATTCAGGCCCCCTTATAACTCCCCTTTTAAATAATGTATTTTGAATGCCATATATCCTAAAATCTAAGTTACAATGAACTTAATTTATATTCCAATTTTCATCGACATCCGTTCAGCCATTATTGCGTTAAAAGGTAACAAACATCCAGACAGACAGACATACAAACAAAAAATTACAAAAAAGGTATTTTCGGTTTCATGTTGGTTAATTAAATATGTTAGGACCAAGTATTTTTGGAAAATCGAAAATTATCAAAAAATTTCGGCTACAGATTTATTATTAGTACCTATTGATGCAGACAGCAGTATTGATACATGATATAATGTTCTCCGAAGTGACCTTTAAAACTTCTTAATATTTTAACTGCAAATGCACAAAGAGTTTCGGCCATAATTTGATATAATTTGTACAGAGCTATAATGGATCATTTAGGAATATTTTTATGTTTTTAGTAGGTTATTTCTGCGACGCTTAACCAACATCTTAGGTTATTTAGCGTCTAAATGAGATGAAGGTGATAATGCCGATGAAATGAGTCCGGCGTCCAGCACCGAAAGTTACCCAGCATTGCTCATATTGGGTTGAGGGGAAAATCCCGGAAAAACCTTTGCCAGGTAAAATCAGGTTCACAATAAACCGGGATCGGAAACGGCAACAAGAGCGAGAACGGAAATATTGTTAGAATAATGTATTTAAATGTGAGCATTCACAATTAACTATTGTGAATGTTCACATTTAAATACATTCATTTCAACATAATTTCCGTTCCCGTTCTTGTTGCCGTTTCCGTTCCCGGTTTATTGTGAACCAGCATTAATTTGCCCCGACCGGGAATCGAACCCGGGCTACCTGGTTTCACGGCCAGACGCGCTAACCGTTATTCCATAGGTGTGGACATTTTAATGTTTGAGGCATAACTTTTAGAGGTAGCCTAATATCATAGAAGACGCCGGTTTTTCTCGTACACCATTTTTGCACTCACCTTTAGTTTTGTCGGTGTTTGTGTGACGTTGCGGGTTGCTTGGAGACTTTAGGTAACCAAACGCAGGACTCTAGTGATAACTACGTGAATGATTCGTAGAGAAACACTACATACGTAAAACACAGTGCTACCATCTAATTTATTTCAGTACAAATATTTGAAAAAGCATACGATTACTACGTAATTCCCTTGAAGCTTAGCTGTATTATACTTTTCTACGAGACGAAACATAGTAAGTTCGATTCCACCTTACGTAAGTTGTATTTGTAAAAAAAAATACAAATTCGTAAAATAAATTAATATGATTTGTAATATGAGTAACAGAAAGTTACTTAAACATGGAATGTAGGTAGGCAATAAAGGAGAGAAAAGACTAAATCTGAGATTTACGAAACACTGTAGAAGAATAAAAGTAAGAATAATACTGTAGAGATAAGGGTAGAAGACAAGGAACAGATTTTTGTGACAAGGGGAGAAGAAAAATATCATTAGTGAAAGATCGGCGGATTTTCGGAAATTACACATTTGGGTGTATAGTTTTTCCTATTTTCATTATTGAAATGAAATGAAATGAAATGAAATGAAATGAAATGATTAGCCTAAAAATGTCCCGTTAACGGCAAAGGCCTCCTCCTATAGAGGGAGAGCTCTATTTGTCTCACGCGGTGAGCTACTCCGCGTAAGAGGTTTATAGCCTTGGAATTGTTCACTTGGTTCACATTCTACACTGGTATTGTTCGCTTGTTTCTGTCGCACTGGTTTTAGTCGCTGTTCACTTGTCTTCTTAGGTTTTTCCAGTCTTCCATATGTTTTGCTCTGCTTGGCCAATGGCTTCCTACACGTTCTCTGAAGAGTTCGGTCCATTTTCTTCTTGGTCTTCCGCGTGATCTCTTGTCAATGCGGAGGTCCCATAGTGAGACTTTCTGCGTCCATCTTCCGTCTCTAAGTCGTGCAACATGGCCTCCCCACTTCAATTTGGTGTTGGTGGCTTGCAGTGCTGGATCTTTAATTGCTGACATCTTTTGTAGCACTTCGTTTGGTACTCTGTTCCTCAGTGATAAGCCTAGTATACTTCTCATTTATCTTCCTTTGGCATATTTGGAGACTGTTACGAAGTTTGGCAGTGAGAGACCATGTCTGATACCCATATAACAGTACAAGAGTTACGCAGGTCTCCAATACTTCTATTCTGAGTTTTTGCTGAGTGTTCTCTTCAGTGTGATGAACTTGAAAGTCCAGAATGCCTTCCACGCGAGAGAAATCCTTCGTTTTATTTCCTTCTCTGTCTTCTGGTAGAAGGAGACTAGCTGTCCTAGGTATACGTATTCAGATACGTATTGTAGTTCTGCACCATCAATTATTATGGGTGACTCCGGCCCGTTTCACATTACTTGTGTCTTGGTCATATTCATCAGGAGGCCTGCTGATCTGCTGGCGTCGCATAATTCTTGGAGCATTAACTGCAGTTCTCTGGGTGATTTGGCGAACAATACGACGTCATCAGCAAACCTTAGATTATTTAGTCTACTGCCGTTGATGTTTATTCCACAATTTCTGTTCCAGTTCAGTTTGCGAAAAATTACGTATGCGAAAAAGAAAATTCCATGTATTTGTGAGTACGAGTGTACACACCCCAAAAACAAATTATACTCACACTTAAATTTAAAGACTACGAAAATTGTGATGATCTTAATGAAAATCTTACTTTGTATAATTATACAAGGCAATGGCGCACCCAGGAATTTCTCTTGGGTGTGGTCCAATAAAAGGATGTTAAGTTACATAAATGCACACACATTACGTAATACAAACATAGGGTACTTCTTTTTTTTCTTTCTCTCGCTCTCTGTCTTCTTTTTTTTTTTTTTTTTTACAAAACAAAGTCCAGTCTTCTTGGCTTTTTCTTTAGTTTGTTAACACCATCTCAACATCTTGTAGAGAAACTGTGATGTCATGATGGATGTCAAATCAAAAGTGTTATGTGCATGTGCACGAATCATTTCTGTGAAATGATAGATAACAGAATAATGCTATCAATGCTTAAAAACTCAGTAAAAATATTACAACTCATCACTTTGAGAGGGGGAGGGGACTCGATGCGGGTCGGTGCGCTCTTGATACAAGGCCGATATTAGGGCATACATCTCTCGAGAAATTCAACATCGCAAGTAAGCCTACTGACGTCACCCATGGCCACTTCATTTGGAGTACTTGTATTGGGTCACAAAACTTATCATAAGCTAGAGCCATGTTTAGTCTTTTCTGTAAAGAATTAGTCATAAATATCGTCGATACTGCAGTCTTGATACGTGTAACTACTGATTTTGATTGCTAATTAATTTTATCTGTAGAAACTGTTGCAATTATTCACTTTAGAACAAAGATTTGAGTAACTACTGAGTATTGGTACTGATGTATGGAGAGACAATTTTTAGAGCAAACCTGTTTCTTGTCGTCGAAAACTGCTTTCGTTCATGTCCTTGTATGGGGTATCATAAAAAAGTTTTGCTATAATAGTACCATTTTAACCCTGCAGATGTCTCTAGTTTTCTATCATCTCAAAACATATGAGTTTAATTCTGGTTGGCTGTCTGAAGGTGCGCGTGTGTTTATTACTAGTGGGTGTTTTTTTATTAGACTTTGAAATTGTGTTTGAATATTCGATCTTTAAATATGACACAGAAGATTATATTTGATGGATCTAACTCATGTTTTACTACTTTCAAAATTATAAATCCGGTTGCACACTACGAAGATGACAATGATGCAGCTTGATAGTTCCTCATCATAAGCGTATTTGCAGTTTTAAAAGAGGTAAGACGAATTGTGGTTATCTGTGACAAACAGTGAAATTTAAGTTGTTCTTTATGAATGTTTTAGTAAATAAAGTATGTCTGATGTTTGTTGACAACGCAATATGGTATATGGATGTAAAAGATGCGAATAAGTGTACAGACTGACGGATTATTTGAGTTCATAGTTAAACTAGCGCGGTGGTAGTTTCCTTCCTACTGATCATAATATGCACCTTCAACTGCCCTAAGACTCATACCAACATAATTTTGGTGACATTACGAAAGTTTCGCGCTAGTGTACACTCACGCTGTGCCTTACATGTACGTATTTGTGACAGATTAGATTAGTTTAGGGTTTTGTTATGCCTTGCATATATAAATCTGTGCAGGATTTTCAAAGTCTGGTGATTTTTTTTTACTTGATTATTTAGCGACATTGTATCAACTACTGGGTTATTTAGCGTCGATGGGAGTGGTGATAGCGAGATTGTATTTAGCGAGATGAGGCCAAGATTTGCCATAGATTACCTAACATTCACCTTATAGTTGGGGAACACATCGGAAAAAACCCAACCAGATAATCAGCCCAAGTGGGAATCGAAACCGCGCCCGAGCGTAACTCTGGATCCGAAGGCAAGCGCCATAGCCAACTGAGCTACGCCGGTGGCTAATTGTGATTTTTGTTCAATGATGTGGTCAGTACTGGCTAGCGTATTGGCGGACGTGGAACGAAATTACATTATGGAAAATATGTTTATTTCATTATTATCATTATTATTTTTTCAGTGGCTGTTGAATTAATACAAGTAGTTTTGTCTTCTTCATACTATATTGTATCGTGTGTTTTATAGCCCTAAGTTCCTTTCCTTCAGTGGAAACCACAACGTTTGCACTTTCAATACAACGCATCTCTGATTTCACACATAGTTTACAACATTTATGAACAATGTCCTTTTCTTCAAATATTTCCCTATAAAGTCCTTAACTTTTCAAATCCATCTACACAAAAAGAACCCTTACAATTCGATCATTTTCATTTCCAAAATCTCCGGAACTACCTCATCGCTATTTTAATCGGAGAGAGAGAGAGAGAGAGAGAGAGAGAGAGAGAGAAAGCACACATTTCACCATTGTTCACATATAATAATAATAATAATAATAATAATAATAATAATAATAATAATAATGATTTATTTTAGCTGGCAGAGTTAGGGCCGTAAGGCCTTCTCTTCCACTCAACCAGCAAAAAGTGTATATACATATGCATGAACTTACAAAGAATTCAGATTGCTCTGCGTTATAGGATTTGACGGTAACAACTTTTGTCAGGTTTACTATGCTGCCATCTAGTTGTTATATAAGGAGTCATGTCATAACTCCCATTTGAATTGCATTAGCGACTGTACTGCCATCTCATGTTCGTTTATGGCGGACGGGTGGCGATCCTGGCGGTTGTTCTCTTCAAAGTGCAACCGATTTTAACATAAGAATGAGCAATCTATATGTGATCAGGGATATCACCCACATAAATTCTTAACTTAAATTTATTATTAGAAAATACAGTATATGTCGGACACTATTGCTTCGTGGTCTAAGGCATCGTGCTCACAGAGGGCAACCTGCACTAAGTGCATAGACGTGGAGCTAGGGCAGGGCGAGTTGCATTACGCTGTGATGACGTAACAGCGTGCTAGCTCGAGTTTTTCCCCCATCTGATCGACCCCTCTTGGCTTGTAGACTTGGCTTTCCTGACAGATGTGACAAATCATTTAAATGACCTAAATATTTTCTTGCAAGATAAAGATCTTCTGATTATTGATTTGTTCAATAAAATTAAAGCATTTCGAATGAAACTTACTTTGTGGACACAACAAATATAAGAACGCAATTTGTCTCATTTTCCAAACCTAAGCAAATTTGTGTCTAATGTTACGGATTCACAATATGCTGCATTTGCGGAGTCTTTGACTAAGCTAAGACATTTGAAGAACGATTCAGTGAAATAGAATCCGTCCAGTTGGATTTTAAAATATTCATGTTCCCATTTTACGTTGATACATCCACAGTTACCTCCACGCTTCATAAGGAATTTCTCGTTCTGAGGCTGAAGCGTGTCATTTACCTACAACTCATCCCATGTCATAAAAACTGTACTCCACCATACAGCATGCGCGTAATACCAGTAGGCAAGCTATTATAGACGTTGAAGATTTCACGAGAGGCAGTGACTTCGCAAAAGCACATTTTGTAAAGGAATCATATCGGAGGATCTACAATTAACGGTAGTCAGAGAATTAATTAAAAATGCATTAATATTGAACTGTTAATTGTTAAACTCAACTAACGGAGATATTCGTGCTTTTAATAATACAGTAAAACCTGTTCAAGGCGGAAGTGACATAGTTCTAATTTTTTTTTCGTTGTGGACAGGTTTCCATGTTATTCAGATGTGAAATTAAAATGGAATATTTTATCATTCTTATACTGTAATAACATAATACATTCGTTTTTGATCCTCAGTAATTTTTTGGTAAAAGTCTAGATCCCATTATTAACGTGAGAAATTGTTGTTCCAACGAGGTAGAGTGAATATGATGGTTGCTTAATGAAACAAATTTAGAATGTTATTTGCAGGAAATGTATTGTTCATTATTCTGTAAGCGTTAATAAAAACAATTGAGGATCGATATTTCACAACCTTTAAGCCTGAAACCTCGATTTCAGGGGTCACTCGATTTACGAGGTTTCGGAATAACAGCGACAATATTATTATCCATTACAAACACACAGGGATAATTAATTAAACTAGTAAGTGAAATAATAGTACATTATACAACGAGCCTATAATGATAGTAATTAAGAACCGAGTATGGATATTTATGAAACGAGCACAAGCGAGTTTCATAATTTTCATACGAGCTTCTTAATTACCATTATAGGCGAGTTTCATACGACTTTTTATACTCTACCATATTTCTAACTTGAAATTCAGATGTATACATTTTATTTGTAGGTATCTGACAAGATCGGAAGTGACCTTGTTCTAGGTCGTGAATTGTGAGATGTGCGCAGACGCGAAAGTATAGATTTTTTTCCGAGGAACAATAATGTCATTGACCTTGACGTAGTCCCGTTAAACTTGATAATATTATAATATTATAACCTTGATTATTGAATTCGACATTGAAAAAACGAGATGACAAATTGAATTTATTTGAATATTATTTACAATTAACGCTAATTATTATAGTAACAGAACATAACCTTCTGCGACAGTATTGGATTTCCAGCCTCCGTGACCTTTCGCTAATTCTCTTTCGATTGCATATCCGAGAATAATCGATACTTGCGGTTTTATAACGGTACAAAGCTGACTTGTCATTGGCTGAACACATGTAAGCTGAGTTATCATTGGCTGAAGACCTGTACTTTAATGAGTAGGTGTACTTTAATGACATGGATTAAAGGACTGCTACCGGGTGTATAATTAGTACATTTCGGCATGGTCGAGCATAAAAACTATTGGCTGTCTAGGGAAAATAGACGGGTTCGTTTGCTTTGATAGTTGCAAGGCGACACGCCAGGTTGTAGACCATGCTATGCGGCCATTCGAATTTTTTTTTTTTTTTGTTAATTTGCTTGTACTTTATTTAGAGCCAATTTCTCTCAACTTTTAACGAAATTCTGGATTGTTAAACCAGATCGTTGTTGAACTCTAGAATATTTCTGTACAAATATAGCATCAGAAGTTTTGTATGCTTTATTCGTAATATATGTGCCGTAAAATAACGAAGATTCGCTTTTAAAATATGTACCGCGTTCCCACGAACTAAACTCAAATTCACTGAATGGAAGTCAGCTATATACTAACACCCTAACTCTGACCTAGCTCTGACCTTCCTTTGGACTGTGTTATTTGTTCATACTACGCGGAACAAAATCTTCCCATGCTTCAACTTAAAGGAAAAAGTATACAGTATTTTTTCGGTAGGTGCTTTCGATCTGTAACAGAATAAACACCACGGCACTTACCTACTTAAGTTAAATTTTACGAAACCCGTCCACACTATTGAAATATCTCTCGGGGATAAATGATTATTTATTAGATTTCCTATCGATATGGACAAAATTAACAATTCTATTCGCAATAGTTATCGATTAAGAGGATGTTAAACATTTGGGAAAAACATTCTTTTCTCAGAAACATATGAACTTTTTCACCAATATGAAGGCCTACTACACTTTTTTGTTACGTACAACATGAGCAATTCGCTCTGGAAATCTGCAGGATTAATTCACTTCACCCTGTTGGCAGTAAATGCAGTCTTTATAACTGTTTAATATACTGGTGAACGGGAAAAGAGTTCGAGGCAGAAGAAGATATCAGATGATAGACGACAATATAAGATGATGGATGCTATGCGAAGACAAAGACAAAGACAGGCAATAAGAAAAATTGAAGAAAGCTGGGCTTGAAGTGAAAGATGTGCCCTTGGGAGGAACACTATGATTGAATGAATGAATGAATGAATGAATGAATGAATGAATGAATGAATGAATGAATGAATGAATGAATGAATGAATGAATGAATGAATGAATGAATGAATGAATGCAGTGCAAATACAATAATAATAATAATAATAATAATAATAATGATAATATAGCATTTTAGATATCCGTTGCAGCAGTAATAAATTGTACAATGCCTGCATTCGGATCACAGTTTGCAAAAAGTGCTAGTATAGACAATTCAGATTGCTAATGTTAATTTCAGAAATGACTTCCGTATTCCAGAAATAAAAAGGTTTCATTTATACAAAGTGCAGAGCATGGTGCCAAACTATGTTCTAACAATGGAAGACAAAAAAGGAGTAAAAGATATAGCGAAATGTGTTAATAAAATGAGCGTAAGAGACGGATGACAGCAGAGATACTGTAAATGACCAGGACTGTTTTCATAAGTGGCGTCATCAACATCTAGAACACACAACATGCAATAGATTTTAACAACAAAACATCCAGTTATATTTTAAGAAGGATACTTACCATATTCTCTTCAAATTTTGGGTTGAAAGTTATACTTAATGGAGGAAGTTAATGTGTTACATTTTGTAATGATAGGAATAGCATTAATATAGTATTCCTTCATTCATAGTCTTCTGTCCAAGGGCAGGTCTTTCACTGTAAACCCAGCATTCGCCAATCTTCCCTATTTTCTACCTTCATCTTTGTCTCCTCATATGATCCATATATCTTAATGTCGTCTATCATCTGATATCTTCTTCTGCACCGAACTCTTCTCCCGTTCACCATTCCTTCCAGTACATCCTTCAGTAGGCAGTTTCTTCTCAACCAGTGACCCAGCCAATTCCTTTTCTTCTTTCTGATCAGTTTCATCATCATTCTTTCTTTATCCACTCTTTTCAACACAGCTTCGTTTCTTATTCTGTCTGTCCATTTCACACGATCTATTCTTCTCCAAATCCACATTTCAAAATGCTTCTACTCGCTTCTCTTCACTTCGTCGTAATGTCCATACAATGCCATACTCCACTGGTCACTAGTCTCTTTCTTAGTTCTTTTTCTAGAAGTCCGCAGAAGATGCTTCTTTTTCTATTACAAGCTTCCTTGGCCATTGCTATCCTCCTTTTGACTTCTTGGGAACAGCTCATGTTACTGTTTATTGCACACTCCAAATATTTAAAGCTGTCCGTTTGCTCTACTGCCTCATTTAGAATTAACAAGTTTACCTCTTTAGTTTTCTTCCTACGACCATGGTCGTCTTGTTAACATTTATCCTCATTCCATATTGCTCACAGCTGTCATTTAGCTCCAGTAGCATATCTTTTAATATCATCTTCTCTTCTGCTAATATCGCCATATCAATAAATCTTACTCTACACACTTTATTCCTACTATCACTCCTCCCATGCTCTGAAAACAGTTCTTCACTAAATCCTCCAAGTAGATGTTGAACAGGGTGGGTGATAAAGGACATCCTTGTCGTACTCCTCTCCCTATTACACTTCCTTCTGACATTTCTTCTCCTATCTTCACTTTGACTCGTTGTTTCATATAAAGGTTACTGAACAGCCCCCTCTTTTTCCAATCGACGCCAATTTTCTATAGAATCCTCATCAGTTTATTCCAATCCACTCTGTCAAACGTCTTTCAAATACTATATATACTTCTTTATTCTTCTCTAGGTATCTTTCGCCGATTGTTCGTAGCAGTCCAGTTGCATCTCTCGTACATTTTCCCTTCAGGTCTACATATTTTACTTAAGATTGAAATTTTATATCTACATAATCGAAAACTTCAGACATATACAAATGAGTAGATACTTATAACATACTCAAAAAAGCGCACAGATATTTTTTTATAAACATACTAAAAAAAACGCACAGATATTTTTTTTGCAGTAGATATGAGTTGTATGTTGTGTATCGAAACTCCGCCCCATAGCCTTTTGCATTAAATTATTGACCACAAAGGTTTGCCAACATCAGTCAGTTCGCATGATTTCCCTAATAAATTATGGATTACGATATGTCGATTATTATTAACGATTATTTTGCAATCAGTATAGAGCTGTTATTTTATTTTTTATTTTAGTATGTTATTTTACGACGCTCTATCAACATCTTAGGTTATTTAGCGTCTGAATGAGATGAACGTGATAATGCCGGTGAAATGTGTCCGGGCTCCAGCACCGAAAATTACCCAGCATCTCCTCATATTGGGTTGAGGGAAAATCCCGGAAAAAACCTCAACTAGATAACCCGGGCCAGACGCGCTAACCATTACTCCACACGTGTAGATTGGCTATTATTATTATTATTATTATTATTATTATTATTATTATTATTATTATTATTCGTCTTTTGTACATTTCCTACTTTTTAACTCTCTCCCCTTCTGAGTCTCTCTTCTATTTCATCTTTGTGCCCTCTTTCCATCATACTTAACTACGTACATTTTCCCTTCAGGTATACATATTTTACTTAAGAGTGAAATTTTATATCTAGGCCTACATAATCGAAAACTTCAGACATGTACAAATGAGTAGATATTTATAAACATATTCAAAAATGCGCACAGATATTTTTATAAACATACTCAAAAAACGCACAGATATTTTTTTGCAGTAGATATGAGTTGTATGTTGTGTATCGAAACTCCGCCCCATAGCCTATTACATTAAATTATTGACCACAAAGGTTTACCACATCAGTCAGTTCGCATGATTTACCTCCTAAATTAAGGATTACGATATTTCGATTATTTTTAACGATTATTTTGCAATCAGTATAGAACTGTTATTTTATTTTTTTTATTTTAGTATGTTATTTTACGACGCTCTATCAACATCTTACGTTAATTAGCGTCTGAATGAGATGAACGTGATAATGCCGGTGAAATGAGTCCGAGGTCCAGCACCGAAAATTATTCAGCATTTCCTCATATTTGGTTGAGAGAAAACTCCGGAAAAAACCTCAACTAGATAACTTGCTCTGATCGGGAATCGAATCCGGGCCACCTGGTTTCGCGACCAGACGCGCTAACTGTTACTCCACAGGTGTAGACTAGCTATTATTAGCCCTGTTATTATTATTATTATTATTATTATTATTATTATTATTATTATTATTATTATTATTATTATTCGTCTTTTGTGCATTTCCTACTTTTTAACTCTCTCCCCTTCTGAGTCTCTCTTCTATTCCATTTTTGTGCCGTCTTTCCATCTTACTTAACTATTATCCCTCTCTTTCTCTCCCCTTATCTCTGTTCTCTTCTCTAAGAAGTAGCGAACTTACCCTTTTCTGGCGTCCACTTTTTTCTACGTTGTGCCAGATTTCTCTGGCCGCAAGGTTAATAATTCAAAACATTCAGAGGACGATGGTCAAATAGCATTCGTAATAGGCACTCCGTACATCTTCGTTTGTATTGTACGTACGTGTGACGTGTACTCAGGACTTCGTTCTTTTGTCTTCATTCTGAAATTTGTCTGGCGGTGAGCAGCTCTGTGCAGGCTTATGGATCCCAACTTTCGTTGCCGCATTCTGGAAAGCTCACACGTCGTAGCATTCCATTTCTTTTTTAAATTCAGAGATTAATTTAATTTATGTAATATTAAGTCAGTACCATACGTATATTAATTCATTAACTTTCACTATGAGAGGATACATACTAGTAGAAATGATAAATTATGATATTTTTTCAAGAACTCAGTCTCCAGCATTAGAAATGTGCCTCTCTACTTAGATAAGCACTAACTTACTGTTTTCATAACATGGGAGGGGTTACAGTAGAAGGCTGAATAATGAAGTACATAAGATTTTCTGATATATGGCGTTGTTAGCAGAAGAGTAGATGGTACTGAGGGAGCTATGGGATGAAAATAAATACAAATAACATGAAGACCATGGTTATCGGAAGAAAAATAAGGAAGGTAAGATTAAGAATTTCAAAAGAGACAGTAGAGCAAGTGGACAGCTTCAGGTACTTGGATGTACTATAAATAGTAACATGAGCTGCTGCCAGGAAGTCAAAATAGGATAACATTAGCAAATGAAGCTTTTAATAGAAAAAGGAGATTCTTCTGCGGACCTCTGGAAAAATAACTAAGGAAGAAAGTAGGGAAGTGCTTTGTGTGGAGTGTGGCATTGCAAGAGGACAAAAATTTGGACATTACAACGTAGTGAAGAGAAGCGACTAGAAACATTTGAAATGTGTCTATGGAGAAGAATGGAGCATCCGACATAATAAGAAATGAAGCTGTGTTGGAAAAGTGGGTGAAGAAAGAGTGATGCTGAAACTGATCAGGAAGAGAAAAAATAATTGGTTGGGTCACTAGCTGGGAAGAAACTGCATACTGAAGGATGCGCTGGAAGGAGAGAAGAGTTCGGGGCAGAAGAAGATATCAATTATGACATTAAGGTATAGGTATGGATCATATGCGGAGACTAAGACGAAAACAGATAATAGAAAATATATTGGAGAATGCTGGGTTTTCAGTGAAAGACCTGCCATTGGGCAGAAAACTATGTATGAATGAATATCATGTGCACCATTTTCGATCATCACATGGTTTTGTACAATTGGCTATAGTTTTGTGAAGGCTGCAATTAATCGTGTAACATTATCGTGTTCCTTTGTGTAATCTATACTAGCTAATGTGTTACACTCCCCTGTGATGTGTTCAGTGCTCTCCGACCAAACCATCATTAACATTTTTATCATCTGCTAGGTTTTCCTTCAGTACCGTACCTTTTTTTAAACATTTGAATGGATGTAACCTGAACATGAAAAGGCTGCGATTACTGAATGTGCAAGTTCTGACGAACAAATCGTCTGACGAATACATGTAAATTGTGTGGCTAGTCTGAATATATTTTCCGACTGAGTACATTTTATTGTTTTGCCTTTGTTTCTGACAAATCTAATCTTCTTGTTTCGTGTTTTAATACAAGGACAAAATAAGTTTTATAATTTGGACAAAGTTATAACAAAATGTTCAATAATAAATAAGAACACGGGATGTGTGAATGCAGATTTTGCTTTATTAATAAAGTAACACTACTACAAGTTGTTCAGAAATATATTAAGATAGTACAATACATTTTCAAAACACAAATTTTACAAACTCTTAAAGAATGTTTGCATGTATCCTCAATGGAGTTCAAAGTAGTGTTCGTAAAAAATTCTTCAGTAGTGAATTTCATTTTAAGAAAGGCTTTCTCTTGCTTTAAATCTAGAACATTACTTACTTACTTACAAATGGCTTTTATGGAACCCGAAGGTTCATTGCCGCCCTCACATAAGCCCGCCATCGGTCCCTATCCTGTGCAAGATTAATCCAGTCTCTATCATCATACCCCACCTCCCTCAAATCCATTTTCATATTATCCTCCCATCTACGTCTCGGCCTCCCTAAAGGTCTTTTTCCCTCCGGTCTCCCAACTAACACTTTATATGCATTTATGGATTCGCCCATACGTGCTACATGCCCTGCCCATTTCAAACGTCTGGATTTTAAGTTCCTAATTATGTCAGGTGAAGAATACAATGCGTGCAGTTCTGTGTTGTGTAACTTTCTCCATTCTCCTGTAACTTCATCACGCTTAGCCCCAAATATTTTCCTAAGCACCTTATTCACAAATATCCTTAACCTATGTTCCTCTCTCAGAGTGACAGTCCAAGTTTCACAACCATACAGAACAACCGGTAATATAACTGTTTTATAAATTCTAACTTTCAGATTTTTGGACAGCAGACTGGATGATAAGAGCTTCTCAACCGAATAATAACACGCATTTCCCATATTTATTCTGCGTTTAATTTCCTCCCGAGTGTCATTTATATTTGTTACTGTTGCTCCAAGATATTTTAATTTTTCCACCCCTTCGAAGGATAAATCTCCAATTTTTATTTTTCCATTTCGTACAATATTCTGGTCACGAGACATAATCATATACTTTGTCTTTTCGGGATTTACTTCCAAACCGATCGCTTTACTTGCTTCAAGTAAAATATCCGTGTTTTCCCTAACCGTTTGTGTATTTTCTCCTAACATATTCACGTCATCTGCATAGACAAGAAGCTGATGTAACCCGTTCAATTCCAAACCCTGCCTGTTATCCTGAACTTCATAACATTAGAACATTAATTTCGTTAAATTAAAGGCAAAACAACAAAAATACAAAACAAATTAAAATATTACTAATACAAATCATTAACAATTATTTTTATGATCTGTTAAGCAGGTAATAATTTATTAATATTTTGTGTAATAGTCGTCTATATCGTCGTTCGTGCAATAACTTCAATGTAACATATCTATCTATTTTCAGATTTTTGCTCTATTAAATAACTTACATAGTGATACAGCAAATAATAAAATCTCCTATATGTAATTATATTTCTTTTGTTTCGAAAATGTGAGAATTCACAGTCTCCTATGTACGGCTGCCATAGGATGAATAAATGTGTTTTTCTTCCTACTGAAAAATTGTATATTTTATACATAGGAGTTATTGCAGGAACAACGACGATATGCTTATCAAGTACAATATAGTTATTAAATACTATTGTACATTTAAAAGATTAACGTTTTTGGCAACATTTGCCACCTTCAGATCTACATCAATAACACATAAATGTGAACAACGTAATTCATAGTTGGTTAGGAATCAATAGACAATAATTATATAAATTATACAAGAATAAAATATGATTAAAATTTAAAACGTCCATTAGATTAAAATTGGCATATGACGTGACTATCAGCTTAAAATCATGATGAAAGTTGTACAATTTCTTCCTGTGGAAGATTTTTGTCACGTTGCGGGAATCAGCTGTGGCCAGGTGTAACTGTGAGATGAGTTAAGTATTGTGAGAAGCTAATTTATATATAAATTCTGTTTCTTTAAACTTTTCGTTTATTCATAGTATAAGCACAGTCTAATATAGTATATACAGTTACGAAGCTTGAGTTGTTGAGGGTGCTAAGAACAATAGACTGTGCCAGTACTATTTCGCATTGTCTATGATGAGGCAATAGAAGCGACCATAGTGTTTAGCAACTATCTATGGATGCATATTCCCTACGTATTGAGCTTCGTGATTGTATGGATGGGGAGGCATTACAAAAACTGCTCTTTTTCCTCTAATTATGTTGCAAAACGTATAATCAAAATTTGTTTGAAAAAGCAACTGGATTATCCAACAAATTTGATCCATTCCGAATTGAATGTTTTTAGAATTGACCAAATTTATAAATACTCTTTAATGAAATTCTATCATAAAAATAGAATGAAATTTGTAGCTCAGCCACATGATCATAATACAAGACGAAATTAAATTCTTAATTTAATTGAACCTAAATGTTTCACATCTGCTGCTTTACTACACAGTACAAATTATGGTCCACATCTATATAATTCGATAATAAAATTTCATCCAGAATTGACTAATTTAAGCAATGAAATTTTCAGATCCAGAATTAAAAAATTTATATGACAGACTTCCCTGTATTATATTATGTACCATGTATTGTAAAACAAGTTTATTTCTCTCCTAAGTATATTTTTTTCTATCTTATCTTGGTTACTATATCAACATGACCTGTACTAATTATTCTACTAATAATAATTTAATATTAATCCACCAATCTCAACATGGTCTCTTTTTTTACTCAGTTATTACTAGTATTATTATTACTAACTTTATTATCATATTTATGTGACATTTTTTCTTAAGTATTTTGTCGTATATTTATGAACGGAACTGTCCCTGAACACGAGCTTTGCTCTTTCGGGGTACTATAATGTAACGTTTTTATGTATATGTTATTATTAAATAAATCTAAATCTAAAATCTAAAAATACTAGATTGTGGTATAAGACTCCCGCAACGTGACAAAAAAACGTCCACAGGAAGAAATTGTACAACTTTTACCATGTTTTCATATGTCAATTTTAATCTTATGAACGTTTTAAAAATTAACTATATTTTATTCTTGTATAATTTATATATTCTTTATTGATCCCCAACCAACTACGAATTTATTATGTTGTTCACATTTATGTGTTATTGTTTTAGATCTGAAGATGGCAAATATTGCCGAAAACGTTAATCTTTTTAAATGTACTATAGTATTTAATAACTGTATTGTACTTGATAAGCATATAGACGGCTATTACATAAAATATTAGTAAATAAACAATTATGTAATAATTTCAGTTCACCTTCGAGAACTATGAAGTGCTATCTAAAGAAACCCAGTTCTTTATCGCATTTTCTATGGTATTAGGCAGGACGGACTTAACTGTATTGAATTATGTTGATCAGATGGTCAAGAACTTGCAAATGTATCGTACGACGTTTTAGTATTTTGGGTATAGTCGCCATAATTATGACGAAAAAAAAATTAAACTCATTTGAATGCCCAGCCTATATCATAATTTTCTGAGTTACCATAACAAGAATAATTATGCAGTAGTAGGTACACTGGATTGCAGGAATGCCTTCTCGTTACTTAGTCTTGCTGACAACGAAATCGCGTATTCTATCCCCACTCCTATCCTGGACGTGCGACTTGAGTTACCTGTATTGTGTATTCCTGTTTTTAGTGATGTTCATGCCAGAGTAGTAGCTACACAATTACAACTGTTTGCGATGTATGCCAGTGCCACTGCCCGTAGAAATGGCTATTTGTGTGTCTGTTGTATACATACTTACTATCGTAGCAGTGGAAGGGAGATGAAGTACTGACGTAAACATAACTTCAAAACGTGAATGGAATAGATTGTAAAATTTGCATAAAGGTACATTTCCTTGAATGTTGGCACTTGGATGTAAGAAATGCTGTCCGTCAGAACACACATTTATCAGTCTACAAAGAGGAAGGCAGAAAATAGGAAGGATTTCAGAAAGCTGGGTTTGTAGTGAAAGACCTGCCCATGGGCAGAACGCTATGAATGAACCAGTAAAATATCCATGCAATACAGGGTGTCCCATTTATCTTGTGCACCTATTATAACTTTTTTCTTTGGATACATATTGGAATTTTTGTTCCTGAGCGTTATGTTAGAACGAGGGGCTAACATGAGTGTGGAGATTTGGTGCATGTAACTACATTATGGTACAAGATACACGTGACGTCATCAATTTTTAAAACAGCACTACATACTTTAATCATGTTATATTGATTACACATATTATGACGAGTTCAAAAATTTACCACAATGTCGACCTGGTTGGCGTGTTGGTATAGCGCTGGCCTTCTATGCCCAAGGTTGCGGGTTCGATCCCTGACCAGGTCGATGGCATTTAAGTGTGCTTAAATGCGACAGGCTCTTGTCGATAGATTTATTGGCATGTAAAAGAACTCCTGCGGGACAAAATTCCGGCACATCCGGCGACGCTGATATAACCTCTGCAGTTGCGAGCGTCGTTAAATAAAACATAACATTTTGTATCACAATGACAACTTGCTAATCAAAAACAACAACAAAACGAAACAAAAGCGTACTTCTAATGTGATAATTTTATGTTTTGAGAGTCACAGAAGATGTTCCAAATGGTGACCATACGCATTAATGCACATTCCAACGCGTTCCCCGAAAGACCATATGACTGCCCGGCATGTTGCTGGCTGAATGGACACAAGCCTGTCGAATGCGTTGCTGCATGTCGTCTGGTGGTGTCAGAATGTTCTGGTACACACTGTCCTTTACAGTTCCCCACCACAGGAAGAAGTCGAGTGGCGAGAGGTCCGGAGAACATGCAGGCCACTGTAGCGGATTGTGGCGTCTACAGTTGTGGTTTGTTTACATGTTAAGACAACAAACACACAACACACAACGTGTACGGACATAAAGTTGGTTTCATTTTGTGTAAGTTAATGCACAAGATGACTGGGGTACCACAGCAAACAGCACATTCTGATGGAATTCATTTTGCATTTTGTTGTTATTGATTGGGAATGTGACATTGTGATATATTTTTGAACTCGTCTTAATGTGTGTAATCAATGTAACATGGTTAAAATATGTAGTGCTATTTTAAAAATTGATGACGTCACGTGTATCGTGTACCATAATGTAGTTACATGCACCAAATCTCTATACTTATGTTAGCCCCTCGTTCTAACATAACTCTCAAAAACAAAAATTCCAATACCTATCCAAACGTAAAAGTTATAAATGGGACACACTGTATATCTTCTGAAGCGCTCTCGTAATTGTTTTGTCATTCTGCTTGCTTACATTTTGTGATATGCGCTTCTTTGCGATTATACATTTAATTATGCTACTAGCATTATTGTTACTAGTGCTATTGTATTTCAGAATTTCCTTCACATCTCTGCTTGTCTCCACTTCTCTCTGTCCGAGCGCTATTCTTCTGGAAGTACCGTCTTATGCTTGGCTTCATTAACGTCACCCCTCCAGCTGTGTCTACAGAGATCCCTTTTCTGTCTCCTAGTAGTATCCATTCTACTACAGCACCAAAACTTCTGTGAAGTTGACCTACAAAGGCGGGCACTAGTGCCGTCCCTACTAGCTAGGACAGGGGAGACAATAAGAGACGAGAGGCAAATGGCTATTGAAGGCTTGGAGTAAATATTAATGGCCGCCTTGTGATTAGTATATTTTCCGACTGTTAAGAAGTTTCGATGCAAAAAAAAGTTGGACGCAGTTATACAACAATAGACCAACTGACAAATTGAAAAAAAAATTATAGTAGAATATCAAAATGATAGCCGTCTAAATCTTGGATTTAAAATATCGGCATCGTAATCAATTCAAATGAACAAAAAAGAAAATGTAAATTTATTTACACAAATCTCTTGTTACCTGTATTATTCTACTGAGAAAAAATCAAGAATGCTATATTTGCGTTCTGCAAAATTCGTTGATTACATACAATGCATTTATTTATTTTGTTTTCCAATATTAAATCAATTGCTGGTCTGTTATTAAAAATGAGTTAGACATTTTTATTATTATTTGTGTTATTTTTTTTGTAATAGTATGAATGTTACAGTAATCCTTGCATGACATTTTTAATAATGAGATTTACTCAAAGATAATTTCGAAAACAGGTTTTTTACTTTGGAACCTCCCTAGTAATTACTTTATTATCGGAAATAGGGTGTCCCGCGCCGTGACGTCGTGGTATAAGACATCCTGCCTAGGAATCACGTTACGGAATGCGCGCTGGTTCGGGTACTCATGGGGGAAGAAATTTTCTCATGAAATTTCGGCCAGTATATGGGACCGGTGCCCATCCAGCATCGTGATGCACTTGGGGAGCTACGGTAGGTAGAGAAATCCGGTTACGAAAGATAGCTATAACGGCTGGGAGGATTATCGTGCTGAAAACACGATACCTCCATTCTGGTTGTATGATCGTCCACCTCTGCTTCGGCATGTGGGCGTGAGGCCAGCAGTCGGCTGGTCGGTCTAGGCTCTTCACGGCTGTAGCGCCACGGATTATTATTATTATTATTATTATTATTATTATTATTATTATTATTATTATTATTATTATCGGAAATAGGTCAACCATTATTTACGTTGTAATGTGACTAAGTCAATCTTCGTCTTAACAATCAAGAAGGCGTTGGCTTTTCGTGAAAGGTTGGAATACGTGTAAATATGGCGCAAATCTAGCTATTAAAATGATCGTATGATCGATTTAAAAACGAGGACATTTCTTCCGTGAAAATGTCTCCTCGGGACACTAGGATAAAGCATCCAAAAATGGGACCGTCAATGTTTGAATAAATTTAAAATTTAAATTTTGGTTTATTTAACGACGCTCGCAACTGCAGAGGTTATATCAGCGTTGCTTGTGTGCCAGAATTTTGTCCCGCAGGAGTTCTTTTACATGCCAGTAAATCGACTAACATGAGCATGTTGCATTTAAATTAGTGCCGTTGATCGATCAAAATATTTAATTGATTATGTATTTGAACTTGATCTATTAATCGATAGATTAATCGAGTTTTGATCGATTTTAAAAAATGTTGTAATATACTGTCACACACAATTATTGTTAAATTTAACTTGTGTTCAGTGATAACCATAAGCATTAAATGTTGTATATCTGTATATATTGTATCGTTATATTACAAAACAACTATTTTAATTACTTACTAACATATTTATTATGAGGCTTATAATTTATTGTGTCGATTTCTCCGGGAATTTTTTAGACAAACATAAATAACGAAAAGCATTGAAGACTCGCTTATTTAATACTTTTTCATCCATGATTTTAATATGTGAGTGCATTCACATGCTCCGAAATAAGTGCCGCACTACGTTTAGTAACAGTGTTTCCTGCATCACTAAACACGAAAAACCTTTTTCTGTCAAGTACTTCTCCACTATTGTTCAATTTAAATCCAAACGTTTCACCGAGTTTACCTCTCAAATTCTCATATGACATAATGGAGTTTACACTTTTCACAGACCACAGAAAACTGTTTTTTTCTTTCTCAAACCAAACACACAACCTTCCTATACAAATTCAGTACAGAAACTGCAACTGCAAAAGTACAGCGGTCGAAACAGAAGACTGGCCCCAATTGTAATCGAATTACCAGATTTTAGAAAGAGAAGAAGATAGTTACGCTCTCACTTGCACACAGTGTAGAAATGGCTATTTTATAAGGGATGAGGGGACGAATCCTAGAAAAGCATGTATTTCATATGCTAGGAAGATGAGCTGACAACGAGGTGGAAGTTTTCTTGAAAAACCATAAAACTTAATAAGAGTTTCGCATTGTTTTTTTTTTCAACTTTCAATAGAGGTAGCTACGTCACTGCCCTCATTTCTCCATCTCTTTCTGAAGTATTTGTGCAAAGATTTTCCCTATGCTACCTTCTTTGCAATTAGAAAATGACAGTACTATTGTGCTTTTAAGTAAGCAATTTCCGAGAGAGGAATATTGTCGGAATTTTTAGTATGTGTTTTTATTAACAAAATAATAATTAAATCAACTACAACCGAATAATTTTAATCCACTCGATTATTCGATTAAATATTTTGGTCGATTAATCTTACAACAGAAATTAAACGATTAATCGATTAAATCCCACAACACTAATTTAAATACACTTAAATGCCATCGACCTGGGCAGGGATCGAACCCGCAACCTCGAGCATAGACGGCCAGCGTTATATCGACTAGTTACCCAGGCCGACTGTTTGAATAAAGGTGTAATTTTAATGCCAATGTTCTAATACAAAACCTATTATTTAATACTGTTCAACAATAAACATGGAACCAAGGTTCTCGGGTCACATTTCTATCCCTTTCTCCTTCCGTATTTCTCTGTTATTTTCTCTCCTTTCTGTTTTATTCTCTCTTCCCCTCAGTCAGTCTTTCTCCTTTAATTTATTGTATTAGTTTATTTTTTGTAGCTTTCTTCCCATAATTGTCTATTGCTTACTTCGACTTTCCTTTCTCTTAACCTCTCTCTCTCTCTCTCTACTTATCACAGACACTGTTAACACAGTCTAGTATATACAGTCACGAAGCTTGAGTTGTGAGGGTGCTAGGAACAATAGATTGTGCCGGTACTATTTCGCATTGTCTGTAATGAGGCGATATTAGCGATCCTAGTGGTTAGCAACTATGGATGCATATTTACTACGTATTGAGCTTCGTAACTGTTTATACTAGACTGTGCTATTAGTTTGTGCCACATAGCGCCTGCGAGCCTCCGAGTTTCAACCCCTGTTCTAATCCAATTTGGCGTGCCTTCACGCGTATGAAGTGGCGGCAAACCTCGCATAGACGTCTCTCGAGAGACCGGGACCTGGTGAATACTGGCCGGATGCTGGACATGTTGGTCTGAGGTGACTGGAATCTCGTGGTTTTTACAAGCACTCATTTTTCTACTTCGCGAGGGCAAATAATTTCGTTACGGAGACAATTGACCTCGTATAGTGAAGGTTCTCTCTACCCAGCCGTCTTGTAAATACATCACCTCGGCCTAGAAACTGGCGATAGAAAATTCCACTGCGTCTCTACTTTTTGGTAGTAGTACAAATAACACTTAATTATCTATTATGATCAGCCAACGCATTTTCTTTCGCAAACAAGTTAGGAAAGTTATCGGTTAGTATATCCTGAAGTTTCAGCGTTCAAACTCTGAACCTAAATGCTTACGTCAGAACGCTACGGAAGGTAAAACCTAGTTCAGTAGATAATAATAATAATAATAATAATAATAATAATAATAATAATAATAATAATGATAGCTTTATCAGTAACAGGAGTAGTAATAATTAATAATAATAATTTATTTTATTTATTTATTTACTTATTTATTTATTTATTTATTTATTTATTTATTTATTTATTTATTTATTTATTTATTTATTTATTTATTTATTTATTTATTTATTTATATTTAATGTTCTGTACAACAGCCAGTGGCCAATTACAGTTCAGCACAAATATGACAAAAACATAATACAAAAATAATTATTACATATAATTTCAATTCCAATTAATTATAATAATGACGATGAATGGATAAATAATGGATGACTTTAAAATACATAACTAAGAATACTATGAGGCAATGCTAATTGAGTATAATGCCTAAAAGAATACATAAATGATAAATCGTTGCCAAGAGCAAACTAAGTCTATACATTGAATGGATTGAATTCGCAGCCATACATGTTGGCATTTTTAATGTATCTGGAGACTGGCGAAAGAAATTTCGAATTTCTAATATAGAAAAGTTTGTGGGCTCACATATCTTTTGTTGGAATACGTAAGGTAATATTGTTTAAGAAAGAGTCACAGGATATATCACCTTTGAGGACTTTACAAAAGAACAGATAATCTAGCTCATGGCGTCTAGCATATAAATTTGACAATTAAAATATTCACATTTCCTCTCATAACTGTACCCGGAATTAATGGGCAGAAATCTGAATGAACATAAGGATATAAATTTTCTTTGTATATTTTCTAATTTAGCCGAGTCCGTAGTTGTAATCGAGTTCCAAACTACAGATGCATATTCGAGTTTCGATCGCACACAGTGTATAGTGAAGCATTAAAAGAGAATCGGGCGTGGAAAAAGAATAAGTTATTGACCGTATTATTCCTAGCATTCTGATTGTGTGATTGTAAATGTAATCAACGTGACTATGAAAATACAATTTACTGTCAAAGAATATTCCCAAATCTTTTACGCAATCCTTTCTGTTAATTAGAACATTATTAAGATAATAATTAAATTTCAGTGAAGAAGTTTTTCTAGAAAAGGTTATTACATTAGTTTTGGATACGTTAATTTTCATACCATTGTCTTTCGACCATTTAGCGACTGAATTAATGTCACATTGAAGTGATTGACAGTCAGTACTACTTTTGATTGTACGAAAAATTTTTAAATCGTCTGCAAAATATAATAAACAGTCAGAAGTTATTCTTTTACATATATCATCTATGAATATAATAAATAGGAGAGGTCCTAAAGTAGATCCCTGCGGGACTCCACAATTTATATTATAAGAATAAGATTGTATATTAAACAGTCTTACACATGAAACTCTATTACTTAAATAATTTTCGAACCAGTTTACGTAGCTTACAGAAAGGCCAATATTTTCTAACTTATGAAGAAGGATATAGTGCGGAACTATAGTACATCCGCTCAAATGAGAGCCACTTGGAACGTGCGATTGGACACACTTACCGCAGGGAGCAAGTAGGCACGCGACTCTGAACAGGTTCCATGTAAACAAGGCTGCGTTGCCACCTCTCCCTTCTGAAGAATGAAGTGAATCTTCGTGTGCGTCTTGTAAATACAGAACTAAAACCGAACACCTCCTATTCAGAGTCCGTTGAGTCACTATTTAAATCAATCACGTAAGATTCCAAGCTAGCTTCTAAGGAGCGATAATCACTTTCTTTTGTCTTTACTTGTTCGATATACTTCACCCAATGCTCTTTATTGTTAATGTCATCCATCACATTCATTATTAAATCCCGTACTTCTTGAACAGATTTGTTTCCCAATCCATTTTCTGACCGGACATTTCTCTTCAGTTCCGACCAAACGAATTCTATGGCAATGATGGGGAGGGGTGGCAGTGGTAGTACAACATGGCCGTATTTCGATGATTGTTCGTCAATTACATACATCTTTTTTATGTAATGGCTACGTTTTATCTCTTGTAGCAGATGCAACTTTGTTGTTGGACTGGCGTGGCCAAAGGAATGTTATTTTCACGTTTTAATGATATCTATTGTTGATCTAATGGTAGGTACAGGATTCACAATACGGGAATGGTATGGGGCATTATCCATAATGGTGACAAACGATCCTTCCAGTCGTTTTAGCCAACATTCCACAAACCATTCTTCAAAGATTTTAGAATTCATAGTCCCACGATTATCAGCCGGGGCATCACACATACTTTGGTGAGTAACGAATAATGAATGCTCCTGGAACGAAAACATTTCTTCCCCTCGCATGTAAAATTACAATTCGTTGTCCTTTATCTGAAGAAAAATTGCCATCACAATAACTTGACCCATCTGACCAACGACACTTTACTCCGTCATGGGTATCATACCATGTTTCGCCTAAGTATACTTCTTCATAACCCAGTTGTCGATAATACTCTATATTCCGTAAATACGAGGAACGCCACATCCGTATTCGTAATGATTCCAATGCTGCTGGTTGAGATCCATGAATTTTATATTTAAACCCCATTGACTGTAATAGTGCCATTAAAGTATTTCTTTGATACGGAACTCATATTGGGTAGCTTGTGTTTTATTATGCATTGCATTGAGAAGTTTATTTGAAGTTGAAGCTATTTTATTTTTATTTATATTATATGGAACACAAAAGCCACAATATACATATGAACTTGTTCTCGGAGCACTGACTTAGATCTGTCAACAGCGCTGGCTTACCAAGAATCAGCCGCGAGCTTCAAGACTGAAACACCTGACGCCTCCCGCTCAAGGTAGGTGCAAGTGGCTCTCATTTGAGCGGACGTACTATACATCAAAAGCTTTACTGAAATCGAAATATATTGAATCAGTTTGTCCCTGCGTTTCAATTATTGGTACAATTTGATTTAGATAAGTGACCAGGTTAGTAACAGTGGATTTAGTTTTAGTAAATCCATGTTGAGAAGAATTGAGCTTGTTTTTCACATAATAGTAATAGTAATAGTAGTAGTAGTAGTAATAATAATAATAATAATAATAATAATAATAATAATAATAATAACATAGAGAAACTGATTGAATATTGCATTCTAGTGTAGTAATGAAACGAGCTATTAAACTCCAAGAACTGAAATCAGCCTTAAATCATCGTCATGTAGAGAAAGATGACATAAATAAATGTGGCTAACGATATAGCTCGTTCTCTTAAGCCTTTCAACGAAGAAGAGTTTTATAAAAGCGTAATGATCAAGGTGGCTGAAATAATTTGTCCAATGAAAGTTGTTAATTAATTTTGAAAAACTGCGCATTTCTCGACTAAATATCCAGAAGAGAATTCAGGAAATTTCTGATTGTGTTCATTAGGAATATTAAAAAAAAAAAAAAAAAAGCGAGAAAATTTGTATATATATTTTATTGATCTTGATGACAATAGTGACATTACTGATACAGCAAAGCTTGCTATTTTTATTTGCGGGGTTGATGAAGAAATCAATGCTAGTGCACGAACCACTATTGGTTGTAGTTTTCGTCTCCTTACTTCTTAGACTCTCTCTCGCGTGTAATTACTGCCGTTCGAGTTTTGGTTACTACTGGTTTATATACAGAATACAAGTAATATAACTGTGCAAATTTTTAATAGTTTATTACTTGGATAGAGTACAACAATCCTTAAATAATATATGTTACAAAAAATATTTTTATCAGAAAAAAGGTTTTCCCCATAAAGATTAACACTCTTTCACTCGATAAGTACTATATATACGATTCTGATTTTTACTCTTATCATTAGAAAAATTGATAAGAAATTACTTACCGTTCTGCAGTTTTTTAATAAATGGATCGTTTTCTTGCAAACTATTAAGGCGTATCGTTAATTCCTGCCATTAAGTCTGCAACCCTACTGGTGTGACTAAAGGACGGAAGCCTGCTGTTCAGACCGACTGCGTGTGTGTCTATGACTGGTAACCTTCGTAAGTGTGTCGTCAGTGCGCTGTTGCCAAACTACGCAGTGTTTCAGCATAATTTTCTAATTAACCATGGAATTAATTACAAAACGCGTATTAGGTGTTTTATTTATTTTAATTTATTATATTCCCTCCTTTAATCTGCACAGTTTATCACTTCCACCCTGTATTTACAAATATATGTATAAATAGAGTGAGAGTAAATGTAATGAAAAAACAGCAATCAAGTTCAAGTTCTGAGAATGGAGAGAGCTGTGAAAACTTTGGAAAATATGAAATGAATTGGATGAGAATACACTATGACCTAAACCATGTACAGGGACATCATTTTATTTTTACTTCAATTTTTATTTCACCTGAGTTTTTGAATGTACTTCACTCCCACCTCTTCTACTAATGAAGTTCAACCATCCTCCACGCGGATCCAAGACCGCATATACAGTCATAGTAGTCTTACGTCATAGTAAACAGTACGATCCAAAAATATGTTCGCGTTTTCCAGTGACGAAAGAGCTTTCAATATTGCATCATTTTCCATTTGCCTACGTCGCATCCCGGTTTCCCCCACCTGCTTCTATTCGCCCCTCTGTAAATGCTAGTGGCTGGGCTGTCTTAACTCTTTTCCGAGAACATTAATTTCTGTTAGGAATTGGATGTCTATGTAATATTGTACCCATACTATTGTTTAAAATAATTTAAATAAAAGGGTCTCGTTAAGTAATTAACTGTCACGTGATTTCCTCCCTTTCTACGACGCTGCGACGTAACCACTTGGACGGACAGTGGATAGCATGTCTGAATAATTTTATCTTTTCGGATTGGGCAGAAGTGAAGATTGAATTTACAGTACGTAAGGTCTCTTTTATATAGGTACAGAATTATTTCAACATGAGTTACTGATACGAAGTACGAACCTGGTAATTGTAATTACGTACAATAGTCTATAGTGCGATAATATGCACATTAGAACTGAAGCGTGTATCGAAGTGAACGGCCACCATTTTCAAAAATGTGTTGAAATATCCCTATTATGATTATTTTTCAATTTAACTTCATTCTCTATACTGTACGCTAATGTGCTGTAGACAGTATAATATACACTGCATAATGAATACGTCCGCATGAAAGCTCAGTTCGTAAGTAAAAACTCTCATTGTTAATACTGTACTGTATTTTTATTAAACAAAATCCTAAAGAAAATTATCAAACTCGAAATCGCGATATTTCCTAGTTTACGTAAATGCATGAACTACTTTCTTCCCTCCTATACCTAGTAAAGTGATTTGTTTGTATATTACGCCAGTATCATCGAACTCCAGTCGTGGAAAGGGGTAGCAAACGGTGTTTCCGCTTCTTAATCGTTGATCCAAAGGTATACCTAGGTTAATATTAGAAATGTTAGTAAAAATAAAATGATGTCCCTGTATAATTTAGCACAGTACCTGGTTGAATATTCTATTTTTATATAGAATTTATTCTTCAGTTAGATTATGCTAGGCTTATATATATTAATATTTTTACTGCTAGATTTTGCGGCAATTTATATGTGGAAAATCTGTCTCCCACGCCGAGGCCGGTCTTCGTTGCATACTTAATGCGAGTACGAAAAAGTGGTATCTCAGATATTGCTTTGTAAGCCATTAGCGGTATATTCAGCCCTTGGAAACTCTCAAGAAACTGTAGACTGTCAAGAGTAGATTAAAGATGTATCAACTTTGGAAGACTTTGGGAAGCATTAACCGATATGAGAGGGTAGAGGAAGTTGAGAAATGTCGACTCAACTTGCTAACATACTACAGCGGTATTAAATGATTGATAGCAGGATTATTATAAAGGGCGCACGTGATATCGATCCCTCAGGAAATGACAAATGTAGCCCTCACTTCTTCATGACGGTGTGTATATTAATTACTTGCAAACAGTTCTTACGCAGTCACACTTTGAACAACCTTTCCAATCATGGCGGTTACGTATAAAACAATAGTTTCATCACCTTCTTCATACCTGTCTTTATCTTTGATTTTTTCTCTTTATTTTGTTTGTTGTCAATTTCTTTTTATTTATTGCTTCCTTGTATTCTGCTTTCTCTTTTGTCTGTCTTCTTTTGGGGCAATTCCTTCGTCCGTTTATTGTTCTTTTGCCTGTATTTCTTCTGTTACTTTCTTGTTAATACCCCTACGTCATTTGTCTATTCCATAAACTTTATTTACTTTCTTTTTCTACCACACTTTCGTTTCTTTTACTTTGTGTTTTTCATAACATCTTCGTTTATTTATATCTGTTATCTGTGTATTTAAATTTTATTTGCGCCTTTCTTTGTTTCCTTGCCTTTCCGCTTTCCCGAAATTGTTTTACTCCTTTTTCTCATACTTAGTGTTTCTACTTATCTCTGTACTGAACTAACTAATTTACTGGCTTTTAAGGAACCCGGAGGTTCATTGCCGCCCTCACATAAGCCCGCCATTGGTCTCTATCCTGAGCAAGATTAATCCATTCTCTATCATCATATCCCACATCCCTCAAATCCATTTTAATATTATCTTCCCATCTACGTCTCGGCCTCCCTAAAGGTCTCTTTCCTTCCAGCCACCCAACTAACACTATATATGCATTTCTGGATTCGCCCATACATACTACATGCCCTGCCCATCTCAAACGTCTGGATTTAACGTTCATAATTATGTCAGGTGAAGAATACAATGCGTGCAGTTCTGTGTTGTGTAACTTTCTCCAGTCTCCTGTAGCTTCATCCCTCTTACCCCCAAATATTTTCCTAAGCACCTTACTCACAAACATTCTTAACCTATGTCTTCTCTCAAATTGGGAGTCCAAGTTTCACAACCATAAAGGAAAACCGGTAATATAACTGTTTTATAAATTCTTACTTTCAGATTTTTAGACAGAATACTGGATGATAAAAGCTTCTCAACCGAATAATAACAGGCATTTCCCATATTTATTCTGTGTTTAATTTCCTCCCGAGTATCATTTATATTTGTTACTGTTGCTCCAAGATATTTGAACTTCTCTACCTCTTCAAAAGATAAATTTCCAATTTTTATATTTCCATTTCGTACAATATTCTCGTCACGAGACATAATCATATACTTTTTCTTTACTTGCTTCCAGTAAAATTCCCGTGTTTTCCCTAATCGTTTGTGGATTTTCTCCTAACATATTCACATCATCCGCATAGACAAGCAGCTGATGTAACTCGTTCAGTTCCAAACCCTCTCTGTTATTCTGGACTTTTCTAATGACATACTCTAGAGCAAAGTTAAAAAGTAAAGGTGATACCTGTCTCTGTACTCTCTTTTTTAGTCTTCCAGTCCTTTCGTGTTTCATTCTTTTTCTGCTCCCTTATCACTTCACTTTTTTTCTGTGTCTCTTTCTCTGTCTTTTATCTCCATCAATTTCTTTGTCTTATTCTTCCTATTTCTTATCGTATTATCACAATCTAGTATATAAAGTCACGAATCTTGAGTTGTCAGGGTGCTAGGAACAATAGACTGTGCCGGCACTATTACGCATTGCCTGTAATGAGGCGATATTAGCGATCCTTGTGGTGAGCAACTATCTATGGATGCATATTTACTACGAATTGAGCTTCGTGACTGAAAACTTAAACTATGGTATTACTTCGATGTGGGATCTATATATGGTTGGTTTTATCTTTCATCTCATTCTCTTCCTTTTTATGTCAATCCGGTTTTTCTGTTTATTTTTTTCTGGCTTCTATTGCTCTCATTTCTGTCATTGCCATTTTATTTGCTTTTGTCACAATTCTTTCACACTCCTTTTGCCATTCTATTTTTGTCTCTGTTTCTTTATCCGTCGTCTTATCTTTATTTTTTCTCTCCTTCCTCTCTAATCTATTGTCTCTGTTCATTAAGCTTTGTACCTCTTGGCCCCTTTCTTTAATTGTGTTTCCAATTCCATTTTTCGCCTTTTACCTCATTGGTTACGAATATATCTTTTATCTCCGTTTTTTATGTGAAAATATTCTGTGCGGAAACCATATAAAATCTTCAATATTAGGTCGTCTAACAAATAAAATGTCGGTTTTTAAAGTTTGGTATTTTATAGGATTATAATGACTAGGCTCCGTATTCCAGCTACCTGAAGACTGAAGTTAAAGACACATTGGGTATATAGTACGGCGAACACAGGTAATGCAACGGATAAGGATATAAACAAACAGGTCATCACTGCGTGTTCGTGGAGTACAGTCAACTCCCGACATTCTGAAGCTATACTAGTAAACACATGCTTGAGGCAATGTGTGCATTTTCGTCGTGATCTTTGCAGTGAATAATAACGTGCATTCATAAGTTACGGAACTTGAACATATGCGGATGTCATTAGAAATTATTTTATATTGCAAGAAATTCTTTCAATAGCACATGGCGGTATTGATGCATGATGTAGTCTTAGATATTCCTATTGTCTGATATATTTTCGTGTTTCTTTAGGATACTGCATGTCGCACATCACTAATTTTCTATGTACTGTTCTAGAAATTCCATAAAATATAGATTATTTGATTTATTATTAGGGATGTTGGCACTGAACATCATGGTAGGCTACACAAATCCATGCTAAACGTCGAGTTAATATTTTCATAATTTTAAGATTTTGATGCTACTGATTATTTTGGACTACGTTCAACACACTTTCTGTGTCTTTTGGTATTGCAGTGTCTTTCAGTTAACTGTTTTTTGTCACTTTCACTTTTATTTTATACCATTTATATGTAATGCTGTCTATATTGACAGTGAAAATATTAGTTCAAATATCTTCAACTATATCTTCAAATATCTTCTACACGCTTGAGCGTCTTACCTAAGGCATTTTACCTCTGCAATGAACCTTCAATCAGCCACAAAGATGTAGTTATTTAAATAATACGACTAGTAAGAGCAGTGATCGATAAGACTACTCACTATGACTGCGTCCAGGTTTTGACTTTCTAGGGCATACATGGGCACATTTTTCGGTTTCGTGAGGCACTCGATTTGAAATAGTTTGTTTACTAGGAGAAGAGACTGCAGAGTAGGATGGGAAATATAAACTGCTGTGTGACCTGCGTCACCTTATCGTAATCGCTAAGGCGGTCAGTGGCGAATTATTAGGAAAGCGCTTGGTTAACGTGAGAGACTCGAAAATTTTTATTCAATTTGGCAAATTAATTCGGCAGCTTTAATCATAAACCTCTTTACTATTTCTCCATCATTGAATTGAGTTAAATCACAGGCAAGAAATTGCGTAACTAGCCAATAATATTCCATCACGTTGTCTACGTTTATTTTCTTGAATATTCTGGCGTTTCTCAAGATTACTTAATAGATTTGCACGTTCTCGACCTAAAATAATTTCAGAAAATCATATTTCGTTTTCTACGCAAATTTGATATCTTTTTTTTTTTTTGTATATTTCTTTTAGAAATAATACGTACAAACAACATTTAATTCCTCGTACCTTTTAATGCAGCGTGTTTAAGGTATAATGTCGTATTTAGTATACTATGCAAATGTTAAGATCATAAATTTTCTTCGGAATAGTACGAAAAATAACATTTAATTTGTCTTACCTTCTAATTCATCATGTTCTTTATGACATAAGGAGTAATGTTGTATATTAAATGTATTAATGCCTAATAGGATTTTCGAGCATATCATACATCGTATGTTCTCCCCTTCTAAACAGCAAAAAAATTCATCCTCCAATTTCTCATAAAATAATCGTTTTCTAACGCGTACACACTGCTTTGACAATGCCATTATTCCACCATTGATATTACTTATGAAACTGATATAGAGCCTGCCCACGCCTAGGAGCTACGTGAGGGAGGAACGGGGAGTGTGAAGATGATGTCACTCAGAGCGATAAGCTCTGTGAAGGTCAGTGAGGCACAAATTCTCAAGTGAGGCACGATGCCCATCTGTGTTCAAGGGAAAGAGGGAAGAGGATGCATAACTATTTTGTATACGAACGTACCTGTACTTGTGCTATGACGTCACATATAGCCTACTTCGAATCAGGCAACTTCATTCCAGTTTATAGGTAGCAGAAATACGGTGCCTAATAATGACTTTATACCTATTTGGGCAATGCAATTTATGGACGCTATGGTCATTAATACACATTGTGAGCATGGAACAATCGTAATTTATTAAGAAAAAAAAAAATGAAATGGAGGTGGAAAAAGTAACGCTTCGTACATCTCCAGCTGACATCATGTACTTATCATTGACGGTGCCGCTTTCCTCCTTGAGATCGACGACTGGGCGAGAGCTGTCGTGAGATGTGGCGGTAGTATCTGTCTATGGGGTAATTATGAACGGCTAGCCTAATTGCCCAATTATTTAATGTTTTTCTTACTTTATAGATACAGTATTTCGGTTTTTCCTTCCCTTTAGCCACCGGCATGGCTTAGTCGGTTAAGGCGCTTGCCTGCCGGTCTGAAGTTGCGCTCGGGCGCGGGTTTGATTCCCGCTTGGGCTGATTACCTTGTTGTTTTTTTTTCGAGGTATTCCCTAATCGTAAGGTGAATGTCAGGTAACCTATGACGAATCCTCGGCCTCATCTCGCCAAAATACCATCTCGCTATCATAAATCTCATCGACGCAAAATATTCTTGTAATTGATACAGCGTCGTTAAATAACCAAATAAAAAATCCCCCCTTTAAAATTCACTCAAGACCCTTGAGTGTAAGAATGTGAACGAAGTGAGACAAATGGTATTTAGGCTAGAAGTCACACATAAATGTTGTGTTAAATCCAAAGAGTCTTTAGAAGAACGTGAACTCATATACCTTTCAGCTTGCAATTCCTCGTTTCTCCCTCATTGATTCATTGAGTGATGCAATGTCAAGATGTATAAGGTAGGGAAGGCATTGACAAACTATTTAAAAAAGACAACGTTACGGAATTATTATATATCCTATTAAATTTTATGTACAATTAAATTAATTTGATGGAAATCACGAGTGAAGGTCTTTTTTTTTTCTCTCTCTATAAACTTGCGATGAGAGAAAAATTTAAGTGTCATATTTCGATGGCCAAGAAGAGATACCTCGTATCTACGAAAGTGGTCATTTAGTTTAACTACATTATTATATAGATTAACTACATATTATTATGTTCACAAAATTGCAATTCATATTTTTTTTTTCATTTCATTTATTATATTCCATAGATCTTACATTAACAATGAAGCTTTAAGATGTGGAACAAGTCAAAATTTTACAAGATTATAATTAAAATTTTTAATTTTTTTTTTTTTTTTACAATTTTACAATTTTCTACAAATTTTTACAATATTCTATTTTTTTTTTTGCGAGATGTAGTGAGATGAAGTTAGACCGAGGATTCGCCAAAAGATTAACCTGGCATTTGCCTTATGGTTGGGGAAAAACTCTTAAAAAATCCAATCAGGTAATCAGACCACACGTTGGTGAAGTGAAGTGAGCCCGAGGACTCGCCATAGACCATCCGGCATCAGTCCTACGGCTTGAGGAAAATCTCGGAAGTAACCAGTTAATCGGGGGGATATAGTTAACCAATATTTAGTTTTCTAGCAGAATGTCTTGCAAATCAGAAACATACAAAAATGTTTGCCTATTTTGAGAAAAATAAAGAAATTACTTAATTTATACTTGTACGCTTAAGGTAACAGTAGCAAAATATAAAACTTAGTTTTATTCCGTAAATATTATCTAACACTCGACAGTGAAAGAAGTTTATATGGTGATATAATCTTTGTTGTCTGAATACTAAATACGATAAGGCAATGTGTGTTCCAGGGAACATGGCACTAGTTACAGATACAGGATCAGCATCTGTTGCAAGCAATCAATAACCAACTAATTGATTGGCACTTCAAGTTGGCATATGGTTTCGAACTAGATAAGGTAAATCGTGCGTTACACGGTGTTGTATCATATGTCGGTACGAACCTATATACTGCATAACAATTGAAAATCAACTTCGATATTATGAATGAAATGATAGCATGCCTATATTTTCTATGCTTTTACGGTAAATTTGTTGAAAAATTGACTTTTGGGTATTCCACCCTTGATAATCCCTTCGTTTAGCCATGCTCCTTCAAATTAATCCTTCTCACTAGGTCATTATACATCTTCCTAATAAAATCACACTTCATATTGGCTCAGCTAGTTGGCCCTAGCTACCTATTGCATCATGTGTAATACCAATTTTATTTTCTTTATTGTACAAGATACAGGAATGGAGGGAAAAAAATGTTGAACATTTCCTAAAATTTTACTGCTGTAAGCTGTACCTAACCCCTTAAGTCGACCAACTTTCCTGGATCCCTCAAAATATTCGATCCGGATTCGATTCCCTCTTGGGCTGATTACTGGTTGGGTTTTTTCTCAGGTTTTCTCCAACCGTAAGGCGACTGTCAGGTAATATATTGAAAATAGTGCCTCTATATCTAAAGTACTGCCGACACCATCTCTATGTAGACGATCTTCAAATATACATAAAATTCCACACTGACGAAATAAATGGTGCAATAACTAAAATTAATTAATCTGGACATGGACACGGAAATTCCGGCTTAAACTAAATCCAGAAAAGTCACAGTCAATCACTGTGGGCTATTCACGTTTGTTAAGCATTATTACCATACCAAATTTGTCCCCGGTTAAAATATACGGCACTGAAATTCCGTTCAGTGAATCAGTAAAGAATATAGGTATTTATATGGATAAAAGCTTAAATTGGAACATTCAAGTTGCAGAAACTTACAAAAAAGTATTCTCATTAATCCACTCGTTTAGGCGATTGAAGAATTGTCCACCCTTTTCCATGAAAAAAAAATGTTAGTGCAAACACTCGATTACTGTGATATTCTGCTTACTGACCTAAGCGTACTTCGGCGCAGAGACTACAACGTGTTCATAATATGTGCGTCCGTTTCGTCTGCAATATTCGCCGGGCTGATCACGTAACACCATCCCTCGAAATGTTGTCCTGGCTCCGTCTAGAAGATCGTAGGAAAATCCACTGTCTTTCCCTTCTCTTTCACATATTGCATTTCTCCACTCCTGTCTATCTTGCGTCTCGTTTTCAAAATTTATCCACCCATCATAACCTAGACACACGATCACAACACTCCTCAATATTATCCATTCCCTCCCACCGAACATCCTCATATTCATCTTTTTCACTGTGGCTGTTCCTCGACTTTGGAATTCCCTACCGAGTAATGTCAGGGACTGTCAGACATCAAACCAATTTAAGAATAGACTAACGAAATATTTTTCTAACAATTCTTGTTAACAATAATAGCTGTTTCAGGTTTCTCAATGTTTAATGGTTATATAAGTTATATCACAGAATAAATATTTAAATTATTTCATTATCATTATTATTATTATTATTGTTATTATTATTATTATCACTATTTCTTACCAATGTTTATTATTGTCACACTAACATTACTTATCCAACTTTCATTATTTACTTTCATGTTGTTTTATGGTCTACAGTAGATATTAATGTCATAACTATGTAACCAATTGTATTCAATTAGAATCAGAGTCTGGCTGGGCGGAAGAGAAGGCCTACTGGCCTTAGCTCTGCCAGATTAAATAAATAAATTATTATTATTATTATTATTATTATTATTATTATTATTATTATATCATCAATATCATCTACGATAAATAACCTAGTAGTTGATACAGTATCGCTAAATCACCAACTAACAAAACTCTCAAAATATTGAATGCTTTCTTAACACCTTGTGGGGACAACAGGGCCTATGGTTGCCAAATGTAACGACTCAACAAAGTAGACGACCCATCTCGTCACATCTAACTGCCTGATGATTGACCCTGTGTATAGTTCCGAAACGTGAGAAATATTAAGTTCCTGGACACGTGAAATATTCAAAATTCTATTTCTGATAGCATGCCTTTTTAAATGTTTATACTCTACAGCAGCCGTGGCGATAATGTGACTCACGAGCACATTGTGGCTCGCAATGATAGCTATGCGCTTCCTACCTCCCACAGCTCCCACTCTGTCACTCACTGGAGTAAAACTCCGTTCCATTTGTATTTGTCTCTGACCTGCGAGTGGCGTATCGTCGCAATGTCTCTCTCGAAACCATGAACATCTACAAAAACGAAAGTTTCAAGTAGGATGGGAGGACGTATTTTTTTGTTGCCAATATGAGGAGAATATTAAATGTAGGCCTATGATTTGTTCGAGAAAACGGTTGTATAACATAACATGTTATTGATGAAACATTAAAAGGTTAATTGTTATTATTATTATTATTATTATTATTATTATTATTATTATTATTATCATCATCATCATCATCATCATCTCTCTACGTCGATCCTTTTTCAGCAGCTGTACGAATAATCCGGTTAGATCTTCAATTTAAAGTCACAGATTTACAATGTGATGTTAAATGAAAGCTAGATGTAAGGACTTGACAAATGTTGAACTTTTCAAATCTTTGCCAAAAAATAAATATCCGAAGCTTCGTTCTTTCGCTCGCTCTGTTGAAGCCATGTTCGCTATAACTTACGTTTGTAAAAATTATTTTCAACAATTAAAATAGTAAAAATCAAATTTAGATTACAACTGATAGACAAATACTTTTGTGATCAACTACGACTGGCAGTAAGTAACATCATTCCTGATTTTGAAACTCTGTCGCAGAGACATTCTGAAGACAGTTAATTTTAGGTTGTGATAATGTGTCCTATGTTTATTGTTCATTTCTTTCTTCGTTACACGTATTAAAGATTAGTTTGTAGCCTTGTACTGTATAAAATTATATTTAAGTGCTTGACGTAAGGAAAATGAAAATCCGTGAATAAGTCAGACAGTTGCTTCACTTCCCCTTCGGATGTCCGCCCCCCTCCATAGGTGCTTTGCACGTTGCAGGTTACACAGTGCACAGTATAAGAAGAATCAGTAGGGACAACTCTTGTCGGCACCTTTGATGTTGTTGGTACTAAATTCAAGCTCAGTAAGGTCTAGTTCTCACTGAATCCAACTATGTCGCTAATATCAAACCACTATCAAAATATTAGTTAAATATTTATTTTATTGGTCAGTAATACGAATAATCTTGTATGTATATTATCTATCATTAGTATTATGTCGCTAAGAAGTCAAAATACTTGTATCCATTGTTGACCTTCATGTTCGCACTTCAGCGCAACGGACGCCATGATGTATTATGTTGTACTTGGATCAATTTTACCAACATAAGCCTCAAACAGTGACTTGAATGTCAGCGTCAATTAGTGAATATTTTCATGATGATTGCATACGGAAGTAATTATTATTATTATTATGGTTATATTGCAAATCCTTTGCCTCATGTCTTTAAAATTATTTAAAGATGAGTAATGAATGTTTTCAGTTAATATTAAATTATGCCAGCCCTGTCGTAGATGGAGTTCCATCTGGTGGAGGTTCCAGATAATACACCCGGTTTCGTGACATGAGCACTCAGAATTTGTTCCCACGAAATGGCTTAGGTGTCTTTACTGTATGTTCTCTATACTATGCACAGTGGCTCGGCACACGATTGCATTTTCGCCACGGCTGCTCTACAGTTAATATTGGAATAATTTACAATTTAGATTACCCCTTGTTTCTGGTTAAAGTATCGTAATTTTCGAAGTAAATAGGAAAGGGTTGAGTGATTGCTGTTTGTCGAGAGCCCCTTGTTCTGCCACATGAAGGCTACCTTAAGTACACAAACCTAACCGCCAATGAAGCAAGACATTCATCTTACACAATACAAAACAAAAGAGGATTGGGAACTTGGGGGATGGGAAGTTTGTTTTAAAGAAAGGCCTCTGTGAGAGGTTACAAAAAAAAACTGCAACTGTGGAATGGATCTAGTTCTCACGCGATAATCCTACTTCTGTGCAGCTTTATTGTCGCTGGACGCTTTTCCCCCGCTCCAATCTGCCTCTCAGTGTCTACGGCTTTCCAATTCAGCAGACTATACTCTCAGGGCGAGGAAATAGAATAGCCCCGTGTTTGTGCGGATCGCTCTATCTACAATAGCACAAAAGTGGACCATTAAGTTGCAGATACACCTTCTCTGCGAACCTCTTGATTCTGTGAGATGAGAGTTAATATTACATCGCACGCTCTCATTATACTGCGAAAGAAAGGCTGAGCTTTTTTTAAGTGGCAGTCAGAAAGTAGCGCCTCAGACGTTTCCATTCTTCTCACATTTTCGCTGAAGTAACGTAGATACATCTGGTGCGTGAGAGCTACACATTGCCAGACTGCAGCCTACGAAATTAAATGCTTACGTATATACATGTGTATACATTCGTACCTGAATAATTGTGTAATATATGCATCATTAATGTGTATGTTGTATTTTAGATAATTAATATACTTATTTGTGTTCTGAAAATTATACACAGTGTAACGGGTACAAGTGCCGTCCTTTTAACAATCGTCGAGGACGATCTACAGCAGCGGTGGCGAAAATGCAATCGTGTGCCGAGCCACTGTGTAACCTGCAATGTGCATAGCACATATGGAGGGAGGCGGATACCCGAAGGGGAAGTGAAGCAACTGTCTGACTTATTAACGGATTTTTATTTTCCTTACGTCAAGCACTTAAATATAATTTTATACAGCACAAGACTACAAACTAATGTTTAGTACGTGTAACGAAGAAAGAAATGAACAATATCACAACCTAAAATTAACTGTCTTCAGAATGTCTCTGCGACAAAGTTTCAAACTCTGGAATTATGTCACTTACTGCCAGTCGTAGTTGATCACGAAGGTATTTGTCTGTCAGTCGTGATCTAAATTTGGTTTTTACTATTTTAATTGTTGAAAATCATTTTTCAGAAACGTAAGTTGTAGCGAACATGGCTTCAACAGAGCAAGCGTAAGAACGAGGCTTCGGACATTTATTTTTTCGGCAAAGTCCTTACATCTAGCTTTCGACATCACATAGTAAATCAGTGAGTTCAAATTGAAGAGCTAACCGGATTATTCGTACATCTGCTGAAAAAGTGTCGACGTACAGAGATGATGATGATGATGATGATGATGAAGATAACAATAACACTTAACCTTTTAATGTTTCATCAGTAACATGTAGTATAATGCCGTTTTGTGTTATACAACCTTATTCCTCGTAATACTTGTGAACAAATCATATATTTAATATTCTCATCATATTGACAGAAAAAAATGCGTCCTCTAATCCTACTTGGAACTTTCGTACATGGTTTCGAGAGAGACATATGCCACTCGCAGGTCAGAGACAAATACAAATGGAACGGAGTTTGACCCCAGTGAGTGAGAGGGTGGGGGTTGGCGGAGGTTAGAAGCAAGCGAAATGCACAGCTATCACTGCGAGCCACAATGTCTCGCGAGTTATGTTCTCGCCACGGCTGATCTACAGGATCAAAAAAAGTCTATAAAACATAGTTTTTGCAGAAAAAAATATGTATTTCCTTATTTTATTTGCGTTATACTGCTTATATAGTTAGTAAAATTACGAAAACAATTTACATCAGTAGATATATAAAGCAAAGAGTTAATATTAATTTAAATAAGTATTTGTGTGTTCTATTGCGCTTTCGTGAAATTAAATAATGACGCATGCTTAAATTTGTTAATATTGTGGTGTGAGAGATGTGGCAACGTTCAGCAGGCAGTACTCTGCACAGACGTACGTACATGTCAGCTGAGTTCAAGCTCCCTGTCCATAGCTCTGCTACCGAGTGGATGGCAGTTCAGTACAGAGTATTTGATAAACAACTTACAATGTCATTTACAGTTCAGGAATGTTATATGTTATTAATTTATGGAGAAAGTCGTCGTAATTCAAGTGCGGCAAGAAGGATGTACCCCCAACGTTTTTTTTTTTCGAAAAAGGTTACCTAATCGGCGAACTTTTGTAGCGGTTTCTGAACGATTATTAGAAACTAGACGTCTCTTACCCCGTTTAGAAAATCACACAACCAGAAATTTGATTTAAAATGATACTGTTTTACGGAAGCAGATGAGATTAAAATGTTGCATTAGAAAATAAGTTCGTGTGATTTTGTGCAGAAAATTAATACTGTTTATGTTTTAGACATAAAATTAAAATAGGAGCAATATATTACATAAAATGTAAATTTATCATAATGTTCTATTAATGAGACTGAAAGTTTGTATTAGCTGATCGTTTTATGTAAACAACAGTATTGTCATGGTCCGCTCCTGCATTAGAACAGAGCATCTGTTTTGTACCAGTATGTCTACTCGCTTGAGCTGTAGTCTACTGTATAATTCTAAACTCCCTCCTGCCCGCTTGAGCTGTACTGTGTACTTCTAAACTCCCTCCTCCCCATCCAGTAACATTGCAAAACGCCTAATATTGTAAAGTTTAATAATTTGTTAAATATTGCAATTAGAAAAAAACGTAAGGACATTTTTTCTTCCTTATGACATGAATAATCATCAGTTAAAATAATGGCATTTATTCCTCTTACACCTGGTACACATGTGTATACATTTGTACCGGTATAATTATGTAGTGTATGCACGATAATTTAATTAATTTTAGGTAATTAATATGCGTATTTGTGTTCTGCAAATTATATATTACTCATTTGTCTTATATCCTGTATACATGTGTGACATGCATGCATGTATGTATGTCTAGATCTTTGGTTCATGAATACTTCGCCCATACATGAATTAGGCACATGCTACATTTCGTCCATGCAGGAATTTCGTCCAATAAGTAATCTCGTCCATAGACGTTTCGTCCATATGTATTCTTGTCTACAGACGTTTCGTTCAGAGGCGTTCCATTCATAGAACGATTCTCCATTTCGTCCATAAATCTGTTACAGTAAAAGAACACCGCATTTACGAGAGCGAAACCTGTTTTCTGATTAAAGATCTGTGCTATGTTAATAGGACGTATCTTTGGTGCGGGGTGGGGATAGACTGGATTAAATATTACAGCAACAACAAATTCGAGAGAGAGTATGAAATTACTATTATAAAAATATAAGTATATCCTACGTGAAGTGGTATTAGAGATTTTTTAGTTGTTTATTTAACGACGCTGTATCAACTACGAGGTTATTTAGCGTCGATGAGATTGGTGATAGCGAGATGGTATTTGGCGAGATGAGGCCGAGGATTCCCCATAGATTACCTCACATTCACCTTAAGGTTTGGGGAAAACCTCGGAAAAACACAACAAGGTAAGCAGCCCGAGCGGGGATCTAACCCGTAGTCCACACCTGTGAAGTAACGGTTAACGCGTCTGGCCGCAAAACCAGGTGGCCCGGGTTCGATTCCCGGTCGGAGCAAGTTACTTGGTTTATTTTTTTGCCGGGGTTTTCCCTCAACCCAATATGGGCAAATGCTGGGTAACTTTCGGTGCTGGACCTCGGACTCATTTCACCGGCATTAATACCTTCATACCATCCAGACGCTAAACAACCTAAAATGTTGATAAAGCGTCGTAAAATACCTTACTAAAATATAAAATAAATCGAACCCGCGCCCGAACGCAACTTCAGACCGGCAAGCAAGCGCCTTAACTGACTGAGCCACGCGGTGGCTTAGAGATGTTTTCATCAGCATCATTATATACATAAATATACAGGGTGTTTAAAAAATACGGGGCATAATTTCAGGTATGTATTTCCCACATGTAGACAATCAAAATAGTTCATTACAACATGTGTCTGGAAATGCTTCACAACATGCTGATTGTGGAAATTTGTTATGCCATCTCGTGTGAACTGTGCTTCATCTGTAAATAATACTAAGGCAGGAAAGTTCGGATGTACACCACACTGCTGCAAGAACCACTGATAGAACCTAACTCGTGCAGGGTAATCTGCTGGTGACAGGGCCTGTACACGTTGCAAACGATAAGGATACAATTGATACTTTTTCAACAGTCTCCACACAGTCGTATGACTTGCAAACCTACCCTTCGTGTGCTGATAGAAGGAGTCATGTTCACAGCATCCAGAATCTCCTCCTGCACTTCTGGAGTTGTAGATCTTGGTCGTCCCATTCCCAAACCAGGAGAGTTAAATTTTCCATACTCGCACAGACGGTAATGGAGACGTACAAATGTCTTCCGATCTGGACATTGTCACTGTGGGTACCTCTCCTGGTACAAACGACGAGCCAGCGCAGCATTGCCGTCCGCCTTACCGTACATGAAGTGTATCTCTGCCAGCTCTTGATTTTAATACATGCCGCACAGTCTAACGCCTACACAACACTGAATGTAACCTTCGCCTCGGAATGAACTGTCAGAGTGCCCTCTTAATGTCTCCTTTGACGGCAACGACCTGCGGAAAGAAAAACGTTCCGGTGAATTTCAATGTTGTGAAGGCCATAACACGGAAATAAAGCATTTCCGGACACATGTTGTAATGAGCTATTTTGATTGTCTACATGTGGGAAATACATACCTAAAATTATGCCCCGTATTTTTGAAACACCCTGTTTATTATGGACCTATAGCCTACTATAAGACTGATATTATTTTCGATCACTTATTTGTCTAAGGATATTGGAATCCCCTACTTACCTGTTCATTTATCTAACTGAGGTTCAGCTGTGTATTAAACCATCAGTATTTGTAATAAAACTACCATTATTTCTTTATTTAATTCATTTACGTTATACTTTTATCTTATTTGCTTACATGAATTATTAACTTAAATTTACTGCTTTATTTTCGCTAGTACTCGTTTAAAATCATCTTGCACTATTGAATGCTTTTCCTTTTATAGTTTGATTTTTGTCTTTCCTATAGCATGTAATGTACATACATAAGATGTAGAAGTCTACATTTTTATGTTATCTTGCTCATAACCAGTGTTTCATAATAAAATTCCAGTCAGCTTGACTTTGTCATAATCTGATATTTGTTACAATTTTTTTAAGTCCCAGAAAATGTTCGCTTTTCAAAGTCCATTTTTATCATAGCCACAGTGAGTCAGTTGTCGTGTTTCATATTATGCTCGCAAAATCCTGCAGTCGTGCTCGTAGATTCACGTTTAGACTTCATGCGCGCCGATCCATATATATAATTCAAGACGTTGGCAGTAGAGTTCCCTTATTCTGTCTTCGCGCAATAAGTGAGTCTTAAAATATTTCTTCTCTTCACAGAGTGAGGATTTATTTTCCTTCCACCTTGTTGGAAAGTTTACTTTTGGCCGACAGTACAAATTGGTTTTAACTTATGTCATGGTCACAGTAAAGTCTTGTATCTTGAACTCTAGAGAAAACGTTACTACTTTTGCTTTTTCCATGCTTACATTTCTGTCCAGCGTTTTTTGGAGTGGAAAACAGGTCGATGCCCTCTTGGTATATATTTAAGTGTACAGGGTGATTCTTGACTCGTGCATTATACAAAGGAGTTATTCACAGATTTCTACGGTAAGAGTAATTCCAATTAACGTGGTCCGATTTTCAATGGTTTCTGAATTAGTCCATCGAAGTTTTCTATTTCTGGTGAGAACCTCACTCTTGTAAATCGTTCAGCATTCGATATGTAAACGAACAGCATTTCTACTCCTTCTGTTTCAGTCTGAGCTATGCACACGTTCTTCTAAGTTTACGAAGTTACATTTTTTCAACCGTTTACGTTTCTATTGCCATGAACAGGGATATAATTATTGTGTATGACCATGGGTGGGCAACTCCTGCTCTCGATGTGTGAACATAACCTCAGTGCAGGTAGAACGGACTCTGTACTGTAGTGGCTATAAATAAGTTTGCTCGCGTCTGCAGTAAGTGGCGGCTCGTTTTAAGTGAAAAACAATATAATCCCCAGATCATTTCCCTTTAGTGATGAATCGAAAGAGAAAGATCTTTTATTAAGAAAGGAAATAAAGCTTGTATTATGTTCTATTAACTTTCTTACGCATGATATTTTATGTTACAAATAAACACAGTGAAGGTTTTAGTAAAGAAATATTGTCTAGATCTACTTTAGAATAGCTAAAGGTAAAAATGGGATATCAACAATGTGAGACTGATATCAAATATCGTTAGCGCGTTGTGCGTGCGAGTTATAGAATTGCACGACATATGATCGGCTAGCTAAGAGCATTTATGGACAAATTTGAAATGTGGCAGTGGTCTATCATGTAGAACATAGACAACTTCACTTTCTTTCATTATAAACTATCTTGAAGAGTGATAAGAAAATCTTCTTATCAAATACAAGATCCTACTTCAAGACCTACAGCAGAATTCACTGGTAAGTTTGGAGAAACAGTGACAATTGAAAAGGAATCGAGATTTTTTTGAAATCCTTTTGGCTTACAGTCGATAGAAGATCCTGAAAGTTTATAGCTTGAATTGATAAATCTACAGAGCAGCACGCCACTCAGATTCCAGTGAAATCAGGAATCGAACTGTTCGTAATGCTGGCTAAGTCAGAATTAACAAAAATATACTAAGAAAGAAGTGTAAAAGCTCTCAATGTATAGAAAGAGCTTAGAAGTAAGTTTATTTCATCTGCCGTGCTTTGTGAAAAATATTTCCTTGAATTTGTGTTTGTTTGCTAATATAGACTATTACATTTCTGAGAACAGAGAAATACTTTTGAAACTGTAAAGACTTGTAAATTCTCGCGTTCTGTGTTTCAAATAAGACATATAATAATAAATATTAACAAATAGTATAATAATAAGTAAGTGTTGCAGCTATGTTTGTTGTGTCTTGAAAAGGTGTATTCAGGTTTGTTTCCAGTACTAAACTAATTTACAAAGCTAGGAAATAATATAATTTCGTTATGTGTGTTTGGGTACAGTCTGTCTAAAATTACTTTAATTATTGTACCAGCGTCATTCTGAAATTCAAATCATGGCGTAGATATCACGACCACCTGCATGAGCCGCCAGAGCGCACCGCGGCAGTGAACTGCTTTTGCAGCGAAACTACAAACAACTTGTGACTGCTGCGGCTGGCTTCGTCTGTCTTTTTCTCTTTCAAGGTTTTTTTTAGCACTTTTTGAGCACGAGTTGACCACCCATGTGTATGACTATTGTGATGGAAATACTCTTACAATTATAATGAATAACAGGGCTGATTTCCATGCAGACACAAACATGATTCCTTCAGAACATTGGCTACACAAAAAAATGTTGCACTTTGTGCAGATATGTAGTGTGTTCTTTCTGTTATGACACTCTCCAATCTGACAGGTCTTTCTCTCTGGTTTCGTGGACACTGCTAGGTATACAATCTTGCTAGATATAATTATTAGGATAACCAGTCTCATTCTCATAGTCGTCACATACACTAACTGGGTTTTCTCTGTCTGACAGTGTTCATAATTAATACAGAATTCTTCATCGCTCATAATCTTTCGTGTCACAAGTTCTTCACCTCTCGAATCCTTTCGTGCCATGTTTGCCAAAGAACTTCAATAAATCACGGGCTTAGAATGACAAGGTTCTATCTGACATTTTTAGCAAAATTGATATTTTTGTTGCATTGAATTCTGCTACTTCACAACTGTCTACCATATATATTATATGTTGATATCTCAATTATTTTTCTTGATAAAGTTAGTTTGAAAAGGTTCTTATCTGCATTAATTTTATTAACAACCAAACTTTTAAAATGCTCTCCTTTAAAATTTACTAAACACTAAATAGAACCTTGTCATTTTGAACCTTCGAAATGGCGAATAGAAATCTTTAGATTAGTGAAATACTTCAGTTGTCAAAAGAATTGCCGCTGTCGTCCAAAATATATTGACTGCATTGTAATGTCACAGGAAAGAGATTATAGTGTCCATATTGTCGTTCGTAGCCTATATTTTGAGTATCAACGAGTCTACGTGAAGGGAATATTTTCGGTAATATGAAAAACTTACCATTTACATTCAATAAACTTTCTACATGACGACAATGTATTGAGTTCATTGTTAGATGACGAAAGATTATCATTAGAGACGAGAATTTCATGCACTATAAAATCCCAAAATATGCATGCATTCATGCACTATCAAACTATGAAACATGCACGATCAAGTGAAAAATACATTAACATATGCACTTTAATTTTTTGTCCAAATGTCTTGTATCACTTAATTTTTTTGCACAGTTAACAACCTAACAACATTTCTAAATTTGTTTCTGTGACATTCCTGCGCTTGTCAGTATGTTTTTGTAGGCAGAGAATGACCCTTCTACATCGCAAAAAGTTATGGGAGCAAACTTGAATGAACCTTTTTCTGTTATTTAGTTTTTTTTTTCTTTTCTTTCTTCAAACCTGATTCCTGAGGCTAAAATAAGGGACATAAAAATCGAGAAACTGAGGTGCCCACTCAAAATCATTAAAACATGCATTTAAACTGAATATAATATATACGATATGCATTGTTAAGCTAAAAATTGCTTAAATATGCATTATGCATCTTTTTATTCCAAAAAATGCCAAAACATGCAAATATCCACGGAACCAGAAAATCATGAAATGGACAAGTACTAAGTTTGAGCTACGTCCTATGTTCCTATAGAAACATGCATTTGCATGAAATTCTCGTCTCTAATTATCATAAAAAGCAATATTTGTAGTTTGATGTTGCATGAAAATAGAGTGCAGACCGGTCAAAATGACCTGTGTTGGTCCTTATAGGTACCCTAGCTGTACTTGTTACGCCAATACATAATATACGTTTGGGACTTGGAATTTTCAAGGGACCTAAAGAGAATAAATTCAATATAATTCCCAAAAAACGAACTTGATGAGGCAATACACAGAGGAGATGCAAATAAATTAAATACCAAAATGGGCCAAAATGACCGGTTGATCCCTCTAGTGTTACATTACCTCTTTAGCATATGTTACGCTGCTCATATCTAGACGCCTTGCTGGTTTATTTTTACCGGTAATTAGGCCTACTATATATTTTATAATGTTTCCGACAAATATTGTGTTTCTTGCAAGATTTCTGGAACTATTATTTGTTCCATTGCAGATCTTCCTGGTTTCTTTGAACCTGTAACAGAACCAGTTACTTCAAACTTTGACACAAGTTTATGACAATAACCCAAACTTCATAAGGAAACTATTAAAGCATTACCGTTCGGATACCTTAAAAAACTACTGAAGAAAATTGTGTTCATATTAGTGATAACCTGAAAACATTTAATAAGTATTATAAAAGTTTACAAAAACAGTATTAATTATTTTCAGAAATGGACGTTAATAAACCATTATTTTATTCCAGTTAAACCCTTGAAATAATCAAAACCAAACTTATTATGATATGATGTTGCTACAAAATAAGTAGACCCATTAAGTCAGCGGTCATCAGCTCAGAGCACCCTGGGGCTAGCGCCTCTTACCCGCGGAGAACACATTGCACTATGGTGCATTCGTAGCTGCTAGCGAATATGCATTCTACCTCTTCCTGCTGGTCGACGGGGCACACGGGTCGGCTCCGCTTACCCTTTACCCATTTCAGCGAGTGCTGACGACCACTGTTGTACAAAGCGAAAAATATCTGTGATATCGACATGCATTTTACGTTATTATGTTAAACCGCAGAATTTTTTATAAGACACACTGTTGGTACTACTGAGCTGATTGTTGCACTGGTCAAAGCACAATAGCTACAATGGCTCTATCGGTTTGAATCAGTTTTAATATTATCCTGCCATCTACGTCTCGGGCTCTCCAAAGATCTTTTTGCCTCCGGTCTCCCATCTAACAATCTATATGCATTTCGGGATAGGTCCTACATGCCCTGCCCATCTCAAACGTCTGGATAATATGCCTAATTATGTTAGGTGACGAACGCGTGCAGTTCTGCGTTATGTAACTTCCTCCATTCTCCCGCAACTCCACATCTCTTAGTCTCAAATATTTTCCTAAGCACCTTATTCTCGAATATCCTTAACACCTGCTCTTTCCTTAAAGTGAGAGTCCAAGTTTCACAGCCATACACAACAACCAGTAATAATGTATCACTTTTATAAATTATAACTTTCAGTATGACTGGATGACAAAAGCTTTACAACCGAATAATAGCAGGCATTTCCCATATTTATTCTGCATTTAATTTCCTCTCGAGTGTAATTTATATTAGTTCATGTTGCTCCAAGATATTTGAATTTTTGCACCTTTTCAAAGGATAAATTTCCAGTTTTTATGTTTCTATTCCGTACTATGTTCTAATTCACGAGATATAATCATATAATTCTTCTTTTCAGGATTTACTTCCAAACTTATCTCCTTACTTGCTTCAAGTAAAATGTCCGTGTTGTTTCTAAACGTTTGTGGATTTTCTCCTAACATATTCATGTCATCCGCATAAACAAGCAGCTGATCTAACCTGTTCAATTCTAGACTCTCTCTTTTATTCCTGGAATTTTCTAATGGCATACTGTAGAGCAAAGTTAAAAAGTAAAGGTGATAGAGCATCTCCTTCCTTTAGTACGCAGTGAATTAGAAAAGCATCAGACAGAAACTGGTCTACACGGACTCTGCTGTATGTTTGTGTCACTGAGACACATTTTAATTATTCGAACTAGCTTTATATAAATCAGTACTGTTTTTAAAATTACATTTTTATCACAATTTGTTCTTTTGTTGGCACGTGATCTTTAACATTACTGTAATTATTCCATATCAATTTTTACGTCAGAAGTTTTTCATCAGTGTAATTTCTGCTGAATGATACACTTTCACGTTAATTAATCTCAGGTATTCGTTCTGTTATTTTATTTTCCATTTCTACCAGAACTAGCATGTTCGTTTTCTATATAATATTACGAGTATCTATTAGAATTAAAAGAGCTCAAATATTAACTCTTGCAACACTGCAAACTCGGTCAGTTCAATATAATTACAATTCGAATAGTGTTACGAGTTCAGAGAACTGGAGGTAAACAGAATACGCTGAATGGAGCCAAAAGTGGGGCGAGTAAATGAAGAAAGAAATTGGTTAGAGTAACAGAAGGGCAGAACGTTTCGTTTTCCCCAACTCGCATGTACTGTATGTGCAGGTAATTCAGCTCCAGCAGAAGGAATTCTATAGCCAACCATCTCCTCAGATAGGATCCACGCCAAATGCTTATTGTATTTCCCAAAATTGGTTTATTTTATTTTCTCCTTTATTTAAGAACTATTTTGTTGTCTTGATATTACATGGTCGGTAACACAATCTAAAGGGAAGGAACGAGATAAAAGATGGTTCTTAATTTAGCCTTTCTTTGAAACAATGGAAGCTGTAAAGAAATAGTGAAACATTTTGTGAGATAATAATTGTGAAATAATTAAATTATGTAAAGAATAGAATTAAATGAATAAAACGTACTACAATACACTATACCCACAATAAAATCCAATACGTTTGGTTTGAAATAGAATAACTGACGCTCTTGATGTTAAGCTATCGCTACTAAGCTAATTATGGGACGAGGTGCTTTCAATAGACTAATACAGTTCGCATGTCATTAATAACTGGTTAAAATAACATATATATATATATATATGCAGTGCATATTAACGATATATATATACATATACATACACACATACATATACACATACACATATACAGAGTGTTTCTGACGTGGTGTTACAAACTTTCAGGGATGATGGCGAAGGGCACATGTATCAATTTGGGATATGGAACCATGGTCCGGAAATGACTGAGTCGAAAGTTATAAGCGAAAATAGTTGTGTGGATATGGAATTGTAATTTGGCACCACGTGGCCTTCTTTCTTTAACCATTGGAACAGTCGTGGAAAGCTGGTATGAGTCGGATGTCTCCTACGTGGGTACTTGCCCGATACACTCTGTGAGCTTTTCTACTGTTCCCATTGGCTCATCCGTATTCGAAAATCAGGTCTCCTTATTCCGCTCTCGTGTACTCCTCCATTTCACTAGCACTGATCGACTGGACACTGCAACTTGTACACATACACTGCTGTCTACAGACGTGCATATCAGGACCGACCATGTCCGTTACACATTACGCTATCTGCATTAGTTTAGTGTAGTTTCCTGTCCCCATCCCTCAAACAGCGCTCTGAATGGAATACTGTAAGTAGACAACGTAAACAACGTCAAATGAATACAGTATGTGTAAGATGTACGGATAAATACACATAAATAAGGTGTACAAAGGAATAAGATTATTTCATTTCCACACAAATATTTTTGCTTGTAACTTTCGACTCGGTCCTTTCCGGACCATGGTTCCTTACCTCAAATTGATACATGTGCCTTTCGCCATCATCCCTGAAAGTTTGTAACACCACCTCAGAAACACCCTGTATATGTATATATATATATATATATATATATATATATCACAGTCACATACAGTTTTCAACGATTTAAGTACATAAGGTCAGGGTTTAAGTATTTACTTCTGTGTTAATATATCATCGGTTTACAAGCAAAACACATTAATTCAAAAATATTACTTCTTGAAAAAAAAATCGTTTGAAATTTCTTGACATAACCGAATCCTTAAAATTTTATATTTATTATGTAGTTTCTGTTTTCCAATTCTAAGTTCATATACAGTATATCCATTGTATACAGTGTATATATACCTTTTGCTCAGGAATAATATTTTTTACTTAATGTTTTTGCTTGTAAACCGACGATATATTTACAGTATGGCGTGTTGATTGCTGTCAAGCAACATGGCCCCCCTCACTTCAAAGCATCTCTTTCTTTCAGCATATATTATGAAAAATGCTAAATTATTTCTCTAATTTGGTATATAAGGATCCTCCATACAAATTAATTTTATTTTTTAACACACGTGGCTTGATAAATTATTAGAAAAAAATTCAGGCTTTAATTCAGGGGAGCGTTGAAAGCTATATGTTAACCTGGACGAATCGCTGCTTACCCATCATTTGGGAACAGATTAGGTTGAGAAAAATCAGAGAACGTGATATAATTAAGCTTAATGAAAATGCTGTTGAAAAATATACCTTGTTTCTGAGGACACATTTCGAATTACTCATGGAACCTCAGGAGTCCGCAGAGTTCAGTTTGGGACATGCTGGACTAGCATATGTAGTAATAGGGGAGAAATGGTTAGGTTTCACCCTTAGGCTCTAAAGAATTTAGACCCAGTAATTTAAATCATGACAACCGTTGAAATGTGCCTGTGTATTATTTGCCATTACTGGATACGTAATTTCTGCGATTTTGATGAATTTTTCAACTGCCATGCTACACTTCAGCACTTCATTTCAAAATATAATTGATACAAAATATTTTACTGCCCTATATCACTGACTTCAAAATCTCTGAATCTTCTATTCTTGGAGAAGACAAGTTTGTCTGGTACAGCCAACTCCAACGAAAAACAAAACAAATGCTTTTACACATTATTATTCGAAGTCTACCTGGTATTACCACATCCGTTAAAGACTTCTGTACAGCTGCTCCCGTATACATCTGTAACCTGCTTCTGTTAACTGATAAAAATAAATTGTATTGAATTACATTTTATAATTATATTTATTGTAAATTACGTGTTGGTTGATAAAAATATATTAACTTGAATTAAATTAATTAAATTACTCATCGGAACAATAATGAAATATGCCCGGTATCCTAGATCGATCTTCTGTAAGTGCGATTTTAGTGTATCTTTCAGTTTAAGGGGCAAAACTGTTGAAGTATTTCATAAAAATATATGCTATTTGAGATGATAATAAAAATTACAGGGTGACGTTTAAAATGTTTTCCATGACATCATAACTCGCATAAAAATTTTCATCACTTTAAAAGAAAAGTACGTATATACTTGAATATTAAAATTTAGTTTTAAATTAAATTTGAAAGGAAGTCTACAAAACGATATATAAATTATAGTGTTGTGGAATTTAATCGATCAATCTGATCAACTAGTCGATGAATTTCTGTTGTAAGATTAATCGATAAAACTATTTAATCCAAAAATGTAGTCGATTAAAATTAATCGGTTGCACTTCATATTAATTCTTGTTTTGTTAATGCAAACTCAGACTAAAACTCGACATTCGTCTCAGAAATTACTAATTCAAAGTACAATAGTACCGTTATTTTGTAACTGCATAGCAAGTAGCATAGGGAAAATATTTGTACAAACACTTCAGAAAGAGATGGAGGTATGAGGACAGTGACCTGGTCGACCCGTATTGAAAGTTGAAACACAATGCGAAACCCTTGTTAAGTTTTATGGTTTTCCAAGAAAACTTTAACCGTATCATAATGAAAAATATGTAAGTTCAATCATAAGACATCTCTTTGGATTAGGTGTTAATTTTTCTTTCAAACATTGTGGATTAAACCAAATGTTTGCATTAGTGTTGTGTAATTTAATCTTCAAGTTCAGATAACGTTTGTATAAAGCTGTCTGATTGACATTAAGTAATTTGCAATTCATTTTTGTGTTCAGATAAGTCTAGTAATATAATGAAAAATATGTAAGTTCAATCATAAGACTTATCTCTTATGATTGAACTTACATATTTTTCATTATATTACTAGACTTATCTGAACACAAAAATGAATTGCACATTTAACCGTATTGTCAGCTCGTCTTCCCATAGCATATGAAATACATATATTTTTGGAAAAGCCCGCCTCATCCCTTAGCCATGGCTACATTCTGTGCAAGTGAGAGAGTAACTATCTTTTTATCTTTCTAAAATTTCGTAACCCGATTGCAATAAGTGCCAGTCTGCAGTTTTGTTGCTGTTTCTCTACTGAGCTTGTAGATGAAGCTTGTGTGTTCACTTTGCTAAAGAAAAAAAATCAGATTTCTATGGTCTGTGAAAAGTGAAAATGTCATTATGTCATTTGAGAATTTTAGAGGTGAACTCGGTGAAACGTTTGGATATAAATTGAACGATCGTTGAGAAGTGTTTGACAGAAATAAAAGTCTTTTCGTGTTTAGTGATGTAGGAAACATTGTTACTAAACGTAGAGTGGTACTTAATTCGGAGCATGTGAATGCCCTCACATGTTTAAAATCATGGATGAAGCAGTTTTAACTAGGTGAGTCTTCATATATTTTTACTTGTGTTTTCTAAAAAATTTCCGGAGAAATTGACACAATAAATTATAAGCCCACATAATAAATTTAATAGTAAATAACTAAAATATTTGTTTTGTAATATAACGATACAGTATGTACAGATATAAAACATTGAATACTTATGCTTATCACCAAACACAAATTAAATTTAACAATTGTGTGAATTACAGTATAGACTATTAATACTTATTTAAATCGATAAAAACTCGATTAAACATTTTAATTGACCGAAAGCACTAATAAATTCCCACTTGTATATATTCAAGTCGTTGAGTTTCGTAGAATGATAGCTTTATTAGAATGCTAATTACTAAAGATGCTTTTAAATCGTTAGGAAAGTGCAGCCGGTTTTCATACTAACGGAGAAAATAGCAATCAAAGTATTTTAAAGTTAATTTAAACGTGCCCAAAACATTTGAATGGACTCGTTGCGGTTTGTTGGGCCGCTACTGTCGCGCCACCCCGGATTATCTACTCCAACCGGGATACCGCAACATGTTAATAATCTTACGGAGAAGCTTTGCTTTGCTATGAGCGGGAAATTTATCCATTGCGAGGGTGTTGAAACTATTTCGGATACTTTAATTGTAAAATACTCTTACTACTAATCCCTCAGATTTCACAGACAATCGCATTCCATATCCAGAAACCTAATTTATTTCAGGATACTTTACAGAAAGATATTTGTTAAAAGAATCGAAAATATGTTCCTTTTTTTCAGTGCGCCACATTACATTTCTACAAAATAAGTGTAATTTGCATTTCACATTAATTGATTAGGTACATGGTTCTCAAGGATGTGCTATTGGAGCTAAATGACAGCTGTGTCCAGTATGGGATAAAGATAAATGCAAATAAGAAGAAGACCTTGGCCATAGGAAGAAAAATATAGAAGGTAAACGTGCAGAACATGAATTTTACTGAGGCAATTTTTTAAGAAACAGAAGACAGTTTATTGAAGATGTTAGTGTTCTTGTTCTACTGCCTCATGGGAATAATAAGTTAATTAAGTAGTAAAATATCGCTGCAATCGAAAATGATTGGGAATAAATTTGAATAAAGAAAAAAAAAATGTTTCCATCCTAGGCAGGATTCGAACCACGAAAGTCTTAGTTACCAGTCTATTGTGCTCTGGAGTGAACAAGGCTCTGAAATCAGCTACAAAGGTCGGTCCGGTTTTTTTTTGCCACTACTGTACTTGTACACGAGTAAAATTATTTTTTTGATTATATAAGCCACTCTTGCACAAAATACATGTTACATTTTCATAGACGTTGTTACATTTTGTGCTTCACATGTTGTTAGTTGCACCATATACAAATTTAATAATGCTACGGCACAAATAGAGGAAGTTATGATACCTCTAGCAATGTATTATATTTTCTTTGACATCTCTCCTTGAGTTACAGGTGAACACTGAAATACTGGGTGTACATTTCAAAGTGTGTTATGACGTCACTGTTGATGGGTCAGCGATTTGAAGCGAGTTTTAGCTTTTATGTCAGAGAAGTTGCCTATTAATCAAGGCGTTCAATCTGAACTTGAGAACGTGTACGGTATAACTTGAACGTCGTAGCAACAGATGGCGGTCTGTACGGTCTGTGTGCTACCATAATCTCTTTCGAACTGTGTTTTGCGCGGCCAAGTCGTACGCAGGGTATTTGTTATCATCGGTTGCGTACCACAACATTCCACAACACAAATCAAATGCTCCGTGTCCATGTTGACCGTCGAAATTAATGTCAACAAATACGTAAGTAATCGTTTTAACCCTCTCCCCATATCTCGACAGTAAGTAAAAAACTCACCTCAGTACATGTTTCGAAATAGTTCATATTCCTGCCACTACCGGCGTTACCGTACTTATCGGTAAGTACTCTTGAGAAAGAACGCCGTACTTTCTATGCAACTTCTCTGGCACATAGGTAACACACATCTGCGGAAGTGTAGGAACATTGGATTATCTAGGCTCATCGTAGCCACATAACGACATACAGCGAGCCATGACACACTTTGAACTGAACACCCAGTAGTGTTCGTATCTTATTCCTCAGTCAATTTCTGTTATAAACAAGCGCTGGATCCCTCGCCTGAAGTGCTGCAATCAAATTGAACATATGCTCCATGCACGTAAAATTATGTACGAGTAACGAAAATACACAGCAAAAACTCTGAAACCAATGAGCATATTTTACTCTGCAAAGTAATAACTGATCCAGAAGTTAAGATCCTGGAACATACGTTGTTTTTTCATATATTTTGCGACATGCTGTAAAATATAGTAAATTTAAGTAACATTTTATATCAGACTAGAGATTAGCCAGCGAAGTATATAATAGCAATTCTTTTTGCTGTTTCTCCCCATTGCAATCCACCTTTTACCATTTTCTCTGTTCTTTTGGTAGCTCAAACAAAGAAGCAGGAATTACAAAACGAGTCACGTAGTTTTTTTTATTCCTTTCTTATTTTATAACCGTCGAGTGTGCTGGGAATTTAGTACCGGAATAATCGATCAGAATGGGTGGCTCACAAGTGAATGAAACCGCCTCATTCATTACCCTCTGTTAACTGAAATAAATTTAGACGCTAGCAGAGGGAATTGTAATTAGATGGAATTTGAAATACGTAGCTCTTTGCTATTGCGTGAGAGGATACGTACCTAAATCAAAATTAATAACTTATCTCTTATAATAACCCCGATATACCTGCAAAATCTAAACGTTTTACGCATAGATAGAAAATTCTGGTAATACCTGAGGATATTATTTTAAAAGTCACAATAATTTTAAAGTCCAGTCACTTCCTGAAGAAATATATTAATAGAAAAAGCTATATACATAATTTGAACTGGCAATGAAAATTACGGGAAAACGGCTGAACGGATTTTAATAAATGGCTCCTCATTTTGAAGCTCCCTAACAAAAAGTTTTTCAGAAAAATAGTAGTTTTCAGTGAAATGTCAATTTACCTACATCTTTTCCTATTTTACAAAATTCATCTTTCGTCAGTTTGGAGAACTAATTGCATTTCAGAATAAAACAAAAAACATATCACAATAAACAATAGGCTATTACAAGAAGGCCATGATCTGCAGGATTGCTGACATATCGTCCCTCAGTACAATATAGACCTTACGTGCAGGGTCGCTTATTTGTCACTTTCGCTAGTTTGCCAGAGGAAGGACGATATTTAGAGTTCAAATTCAGTTTGTTATTAAACATTTCAAGAATTACTAAAATAATTTACAGGTCTGATACTGCGATGTGTATTTTTCTGAGTACGGCTGTGTATTGGATATTAAAATCTACAAAACTTGAGGTGGTTTGATGACCTATATTAAGGGTGTTTGAGAATAAGTTGTATAGGAAAAATTTTGGGGTTAAGAGGGAGAATGGAGAAAGTTACATAACACAGAACTGCACGCATTGTATCCTTCACCTGACATAATTTTATTAGGAACATTAAATCCAGACGTTTGAGATGGGCATGGCATGTAGCACATATGGGCGAATTCCGAAATGCATAGCCTATAGAGTGTTAGTTGGGAGGCCGGGGGAAAGAAGACCTTTGGGGAGGCCGAGACGTAGATGGGAAGATAATATTAAAATGGATTTGAGGGAGGTGGAATATAACGATAGAGACTGGATTAATCTTGCTCAGGATAGGGACCAATGGCGGGCTTATGTGAGGGCGGCAATGTACCTCCGGGTTTCTTAAAAGCCAGTAAGTAAGTAAGGCGACTATTATATATAAACTACAAAACTTGCGTAAGGTAATGATATTGTTATTAAAATCAAACATTTTTTTAGTTATTAATCAAGTGGGATTGGGTCTTTTTATGTACTTAATGGTGGTGTAGTGTAGATAATTATATGCGTCATTCTCTTCGGTATTGGCTCTAGAGAGCCCAAAAAATTACAGTTCCTAAGGAAAGACCACAAGGTATTACTTACTGATAAAATAAGGGGCGTACACAATTTTGTAGTCTTCCGATCATTTCAGCAAGATCTTTTAGCAGGATAAAATGATTTTACTCTCTACATTTCAAACTCTACATGCATCAGCTATACCAAGATGCTATATCTATTGTTCGAAAGCATAGCAAACCTGACTTTTTTTTAACTTTCACCTACAATCCACAATGATACGAATTAGCTATTGCTTTACTCCCACATGAAAAACCCACTGATCGTCCTGACATTGATACTTGCGTTTTCGCGTTGAAACTCAAAAACTGAAGGTGGGTAAATTCAAGAAAAAGTATTTGACATAAAAAAACCATTCAGAGGAAGTATTTTCATTATTATGGAAGCAAATATCTTTCAAAATGTCTGGTATTTTTTCATTGAAAATAAATCTGAAACATTTTTATTTCAACGTCTAATGAACTTAGTTTGCAGCATTTGCTGCACAAGCCACTAGTAATGATATAATTTTCTTAATAAAAGAATGACATTTATTTTGACAGAAAATTCTGTTTCAATTGTTTCACTATTATTGCTATAGGAAATTAAATGAATATACAAAAATTCAAACTATTTTAATTGAATATATACCTAAGTTTTTATTTACAAATTTTTACAAGAAAATAATAGATTTGCCTATACAATTGCGATAGTGTTATTATGGATGTTACAGAAATCGTCCAGTGCACTCAAACGATTAAGAACTGTAGGTGGATTCAGGGATGGACCTGCAATTCGTCGTCATTGTGGGAACCTTGTAAAAAAGTTTGAAGAAACTGTTCTGTGTCAGATAAAAAAAGACACTGTTGGTCACCAAATTCCGTAGAAAACGATGTAAATCCTGCGATGGTTTTAAATGAATTTCAAGAAATTAGATACAATCCAGAATATGAACATGAAGTCTTAATCAAGTTGCGAGTCGACAGCAGATGGGATACTCAACAGTGTGGCGTATCCTCGGAAATTGGCTTATACTTGAACAGAATTTATTTTAAATGTGTATTAGTTTGGTGAAAAGCGAACGAAATAAATATGATTTAACTTCTGTATTTAATGATTATTATTAGAGGATAACAATTCGCTCCTGCGCCGGGGATCGAATCCGGGTCCTTGATTCTGCGTACCAAGTGCTCTAACCACTGAGCTACGCCGAAGTTCAATTCACAGCACCGGATCGAATCCTTCTCCTCTAGTGTTTTTCCCTTTGTGGCCTGACTCCAAGTTCGATATATTATAAGCCACCGGCGTGGCAACAGTTGGTTAAGGCGCTTGGCTGCCGGTCTGAAGTTGTTTTCGGGCGCAGGTTCGATCCCCGTTTGGGCTGTTTACTTGGTTGGGTTTTTTTCCGAGATTTTCCCCACCCGTAATGTGAATGCAAAATAATCTATGCGGAATCCTCGGCCTCATCTCGCCAAATATCTCGCTATCACCAATCTCATCGACGCTAAATAAAATAGTAGTTGATACAGCGTCGGTAAATAACCAATTAAAAACAATCTACATATTATATGTTCGCATTCATTAAGTCAACTACCATTATACAAGGAGCGCACTCAATTGAGTGACTTTTTGGCCGGGATTTCACAGTAATATGCACTGTTGGGCGAAGAATCTACGTAAGGATTAATTTTTGGCCCTACAGAATATATCTGTTATGGTAACAATGATTATTGTTGTGCTGTAAATTGAACTTCGGCGTAGCTCAGTGATTAGAGCACTTGGTACATAGAACCAAGGACCGGGGTTCGATCTCCGAAACCGGAGCGAATTTTTCTCCTCTAATAGCCATTGTTTATAACAGATATATTCTTCAGGATAAAAAATTAATCTTTACGTAGATTCCATGTTTAAGTTAAGTTACAATTCAGAGTGCTGCATTGGAGTTAAATCGCTTGCTTGAACTCGGTCGTATGTCGTACCCTCGAGTGAGGTAAGATCGGTCGTGATACGCTCGTAATAACTAGAAGCGCAGTACAAGGTCATCTCACCGACATGTCTTATCTTGTATGGAAGGCGACAGATAAGATACACATATGTTTTGCTCACACGGTAAAAGTAAGGCTTTATTTTCTGCGTTTATGACAAACGTTTAGTGGAACAGTCAAATGGAACGTACTAAAACAGTAACATGAAGTTATAAATAAAATAGTATGGAAAACTTCGATATACAGTTATTATTGCTAATTAATAATTATTCAATATTTGATTTACCACATATATAATATGATAGGTCCATATATAGTGTTCCGCCTATATACTGCAACAATGTGGAAACGTTTTACAAAATATTATTGATATAGCAGTAGATTAATAACAATATTAGTACAGAGATAACGTGTCAGAAAATGAAACAAAACGAATAATCATGCTGCACAACTGTTACAGACGCAAAGATTGATACACTATTTATTAGAGATTATTATTATTATTATTACTAGAAAACTTGATACGGTTCTTGCATTATCGTGATTGTATTCTCCGTTTATAATAATTACATTTACATCCAATAACATCTACCAGATGTGGCAAAAACAAAATAACTCCTGTGTGGGGGGGGGGGGGGAACATTTACCTACAATATTTATGTTACATTTTAAAGCAAGTTTTGTAGTTGTACTATGGAGAGGTTAGTTAAACACTGCAAAGTTTTGAAATGATAAACATCTATGATGTTACTACACAGTTCATCACTGTAACAAGAACGAATGTCTAACGCTCGGCTTACACCATTCGAGGATTTATCGCTCGCGACAATTTTACCCATAATCCATGTGCGCTACCTATCGGATTATGCTCTGAACTACTTGGCGCTCGAGCGAAAACGTCCGATACAGACCTCTGTTACAATTAGTTAATTGTGGAATAGTAATATATTGGTGAAATCGGCCCTAAATATGTTTGATATACTCACTAGGATTTCAATATTACTCTCTTTCAAAAATTCTGTTCTCCTCTCAGATACTAATTACATAATGAAATGCGACCTAATTTCGCTTGTTCGTACTATGGACTATGTAGGTTTATTCATTAATGATGGTGGTTGTAGCAAAAATTACATTGACAAAGAAGAGATTGAATGGAACGAAGACTGCGACAACAATGTTGATGGTGGTAACGGTGGTGTTCATGACTTCTTGTAATTATAAAATAAAAATCGTAACACTCAGTTACAGTGTCTGAATCTCTGTAGGAAATTGGTTGGAAAATTTCTAACGGCAACAGGAATTGTCATAGTTTAATTTATTTACGAAATGGTAGAGAGAATGAAAGAATAATTGAGTCATTCACAACGTCAGCTTCCCTTGAAAGTCTTTGTATAGACGTAAAATATTAAGCAATTTGGCACAGTTGTAACGAGCTTGGCTTCATCGGAGAGGTACTTGGATCAATTCCCGGCCACAGCAGTGCATATACAGGCTAATTTTAATCGTAATTATTCCCAGCCTTCCAAGCGAATGCTTGCAGAGTTACTTAAAATTCTTTCCTCTTCTCCAGTCCATTAGTACCCTATTAACTCCACACTTTGCCACCGGAGAGTATAATGCTTCTACACTGAGAACAATGTTACATGAAAGGATATTAAACAGTAAATGTTGCGTATGTTTAGTAGAAAGTGTAGCAATGTTTAAAATTTCACAATACAAACTTCAAATGACGCTTGTGGAATTGTATCAACTCCGCCACGACATTGTAGTTCCATGATAAAGAATGTAATCGTGTATCTTAGTCTTTCCACAACAAAGAGTCGTCCCAATCTTTTTTGTTGTGCATCTCATATATACTGTATTGTTGTTCATATTCTGATAATGATTGGAGTACTTTTAAGCGTGATAATATTGATATAATTTGTGTTATTCTTTTATTGTCAATATTGAACCAAAATGATCGTAATTTAAACGGAAATATTAATAAACATGGTGAGAATTTAGTGTATTTCTTCAAACTTGAAATGCCGTATTCAGCGAAATAACGTTTTTCGTATTCATAAACCAGTGTTAAGGCCCATTCACAATGAAAATTAAACATAACCGTAACATAAACACAGAAGTTTGCGCCCAGGCTACCAAATGGGATCATTCACAATGATTCACATAAGCATTGACATAAACATTACCGTAAGACGTTAACATGAAAGTTTGCAAACTCCAAACTTTCATGCTTATGCTTACCTGATTTGCAAACAGAACACAATCGTGGAGCGCTGAAGTATACGACAGAATATGAGGAAATGGCGTCGTTGTTATGTTTCAATGGTTACCAAGTATGTTTGCTGTTTATGTTCCCATCTTAAATAATGGTATGATTTCTTGATTTTACCGTAACGTTTAACATTATTAAGTTAACGCTTACGTTATGTTTAATTTTCATTGTGAATGAGCCTTTAGCGATATGATATGATATGATATGATATGATATGATATGATATGATATGATATGATATGATATGATATGATATGATATGATATGATATGATATATGATATGATATATGATATGATATGATATGATATGATATGATATGATATGATATGATATGATATGATATGATATGTTATGATATGATATGATATGATATGATATGATATGATATATGATATGATATGATATGATATGATATGATATGATATGATATGATATGATATGATATGAATTCTAAGTAACCGGTCGATAGCCGGGGCTAGATTAGCACGCTCGTAGCGCGGGCTAGCGAAATGTCTATGAATAGCGCCCAAAAGTCAACATTACTTATGAAAATAATAATTACTATAATAATAGCAATAAAAATTGAACACTTGCATAAATTATATCAATGAAATGTATTATAAGTACAGCTATTCCCATATACTTTCTCTTTAAATAATTGCATGATATTATTTAGCAAAGAACATTCATATGTACGAGGATTATCATTGCTATGACTTTGATACGAGAATTTCGAGTATAAGCAGAATAATCTCTGTTGGTTTAACCCTTCAATTCCTGATCAACAGGGAGTGTAACGTAATATCCCTAGAGTGTTCTCGAATGTAGCATGTTCAATACTGTTAGAAGCGACTGGCAAACAGATGTATATTGTCACATAGGATTGCATTCTAGTACCTACTTTTTACGTAATTGTTTTATCTGTGAATGTTATCTATAGCAGACAGTGAAAAAAATAATTTTTCAAAGTCACGTGTAGTTAAAGTATTCCAGAGTTGTTATTATAATTATATAGTAAATCTGTATTGAAGTATTTTAAATTCGTCTGACGTTTGAAAACAATTACTCTTAACGTGTTAAATATTGTTTGAAGAAAATATTTATATTTTTTATTAAAGTCTCACATGACCTTGAATTCTGTTGTAGGCACATACGTGAAACTTTGTGCGAGTGGGAGTGGTTGTGTGTGTATGTATGAACAGGGTAATAACCACTACGATCAAGACAACAACTGTAAGGAAATTTACATAGGAAGTGTGTTTATGGACGTAAATTCCGGAGTAAAATTTCTACTGTTCATTTAAATTGTTATTTTATTATAAATACTATACTACAATACAGACTAATAGAACATATTTTTGAAAATAATCGCATTGTGTTAATGAGAATGCACACCACTACATATTAGTCTACCAATTATCACTCTGGAAGAACCACTATTACTTCGTCGCAAGTATTGGCATAGAGTGGATCGGGGAAAGATGCCTGATTCTTTCTTTGATTGAAAATTTAAGATACTGTTAATTTAGTTTTGAATTTCATGTTCAAATATAGAAGTCTGGAAGGTGTTTTGAAACTATATTTTTGGTACAAAACAGAAAACATTAATTACCTTGTTTATAGATACAGGTTTTCTTCTTGCCTGCACTGTAGGCATCTTTCCCCGATAGTCGGGTAAGATGGCAAATGCAATTAACACATTTACTTATATATGTATTTTACCTGAACTTGGTTTGATACATGTATATAACAAAATTGACTTCATCTAAAGCTAATGGACAATTTTCACTCGTTTATCACTACTTAGCAACATAGTCATTGCACATATTTTCTTGTCGTGTGCAAGACTTGTGAAATCACTTCTTGCACACAATGAATTGAACCCAGTACATTTTCTGTCATCATTCTTTTTTAGGCGGGTTCAAGGGTACGGTAGGAATCCCGTATGCTTGCGATGCACTAAAACAGTTCATACCCTCTGTTATAAAATGTTCCATCGCAAGTTGAAGAATGTCCTCAATCCACTGACTTCTATCGAAGGATCTTACGTAATCTTTACACATTCCCTGCAATAAAACAAAAAAGTAAAACTCTAGCAACAAGTTACCATCTTAACCCGAAAAAAGTGATCATCTTCCCCAAATGTCGGGGGAAGATGCCTAGTGCTGTGACGCAACCTAAGATGGCGAGTTGGTTGTTAGCAATACAAACTTTAGAAGCTTTACTACAATATGCATTACAAAGTTTTGACAGTTATTACGAATTCAAGGATGTATTAAAATTTTAACATACCTTTGCAATTATTTTATAGTAGAAAAGTGAGCTGTTTTCTTACTTTTCTTCTTCTCACAACACGAAGGTGTGGCAAAATGAGTTAGCTTCCATTCTATAGACATTCAACTGTCTCAGTGGTCATGAAAACATGCGCTTGGCGTTATCTCTTGGAAGAATGTGAAACTACAAAGAAATAAGCATCTTCCCCCGATATATACATCATTTTCCACAATATAGGAACTTGCAGCTATAATTAATATCGAAAGCACCCACTTTGTCATAACGCTATTTATTAAGGCAACTCAACAGAATGTACATACATGGCAAACTTAGCCCTACTGGTTATTATTGGTTTCTCGCAATGGGACTATAAATTGATACTGCTCGCGTCCCAGCTCCATGCCCCCAAAACAAACATTACGAAAGCAGCAATAATTAAGAGAGCTCAAAATCCATTTTCTTCTTGACTTCCTGCTGCTATAGCAACACCTACTCCAGTATCTGCTTTGGTTCATTCATCAACTTTGGTTACTGCAGGAGCTTTTTGTTAATTCGTTTTAGAGTTATCTTTAGTGATTCACTAAATATGTTTATTTTGCTTGTTTCCGGTTTAGCAAGTCACGGCCAAAGGACTGCCTAACATGTTTCATACTACTCATTCAAAAGATATTTCGCACCGCAACTTTTTACGTTATAGTCACGTTATCCGCATAAACAAGCAGCTGATGTAACCCGTTTAATTCCAAACCCTCTCTGTTATCCTGGACTTTCCTAATGGCATATTCCAGAGGAAAGTTAAAAAGTAAAGGTGATAGTGCATCTTCTTTTTCCTGCAGTGAATTGGAAAAGCATGACTGTCATTATCTGTTGTAATATGAAAGAAGAATATGGTAACTTGTAAGAACGGGAATTTGTATATTTTTTTAATAAAAGAGTGGAAATATCCAAAAACGCTCAAATGCGTATTAATATTTAATGTTTGGCTGGTAACTCATATACTTCTGTTCTTTTTAAAGGGATAGCATACAAAATCATTACGGCATAATCCTGGGTGTTCACTTCAAAGTGTGTCATGACGTCGCTGTTGATGAGTCAGCGATTTGAAGCGAGCTTCAGCTTTTATGTCAGAGAAGTTGCCTATTAATCAAGGCTTTCAATCTGAACTTGATAACGTGTACTGTATAACTTGAACGTTGTAGCAACAGATGGCGGTCTGTACGGTCTGTGTGGTACCATAACCTCTTTCGAACTGTGTTTTGCGCGGCCAAATCGTACGCAGGGTATTTGTTATCATCGGTTGCGTACCACAACATTCCACAACACAAATCAAATGCTCCGTGTCCCTGTTGACCATCGAAATTAATGTCAACAAATGCGTAAGTAATCGTCTTAACTCTCTCCCCATATCTCGACAGTAAGAAAAAACTCACCTCAGTACATGTTTCGAAACAGTTCATATTCCTGCCACTACCGGCGTTACCGTACGTATCGGTAAGTACTCTTCAGAATGAACGCCGTACTTTCTAGACAACTTCTCTGTCACATAGGTAATATGCCTCTGCGGAAATGTAGGAAGATTGAATTCTCTAGGCTCGTCGGCTAGCCACATGACGGCATACAGTTAGCCATGACACACTTTGAACTGAACACCCAGTAGATGTGTCACACTAGATGTTTATTTTCTCTTGATTATACACATTATTTTGTTTATTGTTTATATTTGTTTATATATTTTATCAACCGCATCTATGGATATTATATTGTGGTTGCGCTGCCTGAGTAGAGAATACGAAGTATAAGGATCATTCGGGGAGTATTTGCAGCACATTTCACATGCATAAAACCTGACCCAGATAAGCTATCAGTGCAATAGTTGGGTGGGATATTGTGACCGCACTATTCCAGTCTGTGCACATGCATATTGAGTGTGAGCACGTTCTGAGGGGCAACGCTTTTCTTCAAAGCGCCGGATATTGATCGCGGTGCAGCCAGACAAGGATGCTGTAACTAACAGATTTTTAAAAATATTTGGAACACAATCACTGTTTCACTTCACCTTTCATATATTTAAAAGTTATAAGATGCAATGACACTTATTTTTTGTGTATAGTAATGATCAAAACTTGGAACTTGGGGACTTGTGTGTCGTAGACTTGAGTAAGGTTACAGGTACAAAGATCACAAAGCTCACGCTGCAAGTGTCGTATGTACTAAGCCATTGACATTCAGAGAATTAAGGCTGGTTCACAGTAAACCGGGAACGGAAACGGCAACGAGAACGAGAACGAAAATATTGTTTAAATAAATATATTTAAATGTGAGCATTCACAATTAAAATTTACGTTCCCGCTCCCGACCTCCAGTAAGCTTCTCATTAATTGTGAATGCTCACATTTAAATACATTAATTTTAACATATTTCCGTTCTCGTTCCCGTCGTAGTTTCCGCTCCCGGTTAATTGTGAACCAACCTTTACAGGTAAACGGTCTGTTTAAGAAATTAGAAAATAGCCTACATGTTATTCGACTGGGTATTATAGAAGTTTGAAAATACATTTTTTTTTTTTTAATTTTAGGTACAGAATTTCGTGAGATATTCGGAGGAGATACATTATTTTCTTCAAATGGATTTTTTTTATTTTATTGGGTTATTTTACGACGCTTTATCTACATCTTAGGTTATTTAGCGTCTGAATGAGATGACGGTGATAATGCTGGTGAAATGAGTCGGGGGTCCAACATCGAAAGTTACCCAGCATTTGCTCATATTAGGTTGAGGGAAAAGCCCGGAAAAAACCCTCAACCAGGTAACTTGCCCCAACCGGGAATCGAACCCGGGCCACCTGGTTTCGCGGCCAGACACGCGGTGTGGACACTTCGAATGGAGAGTTTAATTTTCTAAGTTGTGCCACACACAAACTAGAGGTTGAAAACGGGTATTCATTGAAAGACTTTGCAACACAAAAAAGCATAAGACACACATAACATTGTTTGAGCAGAAAGAGGAAGACGAAAATCCATCTACGAGTACTTCACAGCCTAGTAGATATTCGTAGAGGGATCTGCCCTAGTAGTGACACACAAATTGAAAACTATTCTCGAGAAAAATGTAGGATATACTTATCTTTCTCAGATATGAGATCAGCTTGCAGCGGCTGAAAATTGAACAGAAACCTGTTATAGTGAAAACATTCAGTGTTTTAATTTCTCCCGTCACTTCATGTGACTTGGAAATAAATTTTTCTCGTTTAACTGACAGGCGAAGAGGTTACTAGTTCGAAAATCTTCGAATGTACGTAGTCATACACTGTAATAAAATGTACAGAACAGAACAGTACGTTTGATATATTGCTCATGTTTATTTTTATTATATGTATATAGGGTGTTTCCGAGGTGGTGTTATAAACTTTCAGGGATGATGGCGAAAGGCACATGTATCAATTTGAAAATAAGGAACCATGGTCCGAAAATGACTGAGTCGAAAGTTATAAGCAAAAATAGGTGTGTGGAAATGGAATTGTAATTTGGCACCACGAGCCCTCCTTCCCTTAACCTTTGGAAAAATCGTGGAAAAATGGTATGGACCGGATGTATCCTACGTGGGTACTTGTCCCGATACAATCTGTGAGCTTGTCTACTCTTCCCATTGGCTCATCCGTATTCGAAAATCAGGTCTGTATATTCCGCTCTCGTGTACTCCTCCATTTCACTAGGACTGATCGACTGGACACTGCAACTTGTACACATACACTGCTGTCTACAGACGTGCATATCAGGACCGACCATGTCCGTTACACATTACGCCATCTGCATTGCTTTAGTGTAGTTTCCTGTCGCCATCCCTCAGACAGCGCACTGAATGGAATACTGTAAGTAGACAAAGTAAACAACGTCAGATGAATACAGTATGTGTAAGATGTACAGATAAATACACATAAATTATGTGTACAGAGGAATAAAATTATTTCATTTCCACACAACTATTTTTGCTTATAACTTTCGACTCGGTCATCTCCGGACCTCAAATTGATACCTGTGCCCTTCACCATTATCCCTGAAAGTTTGTAACACCACCTCGGAAACACCCTGTATATGTTGTTCCAGCCAGAAACCACTTTTCTAGCAGACCTTACAGAACCTTCGTGCTGGAAGCGGGAATTTGTTGATATTGAAGTCCGCTCGCTTATCCACATGCAAAGACACAAGTCCTCAAATTCCGAGCTTTGGTGATGATACTAGAGTTTGAAATGACACAGATGTCCATTCTTATATCATAGCTAAGCATACTGGTTAACATAAACACACTTTCTGTGCCCAAATGTTGTATAATTTAAACTTTATTCATCCACTCGTTTTTATCTTCGTAGTCACCATCCTGCAATCCTCTCGTTCGATCATGCCAATAATACCCTCCAGCTATGAATTCTTAGGTTCTTCTCTTCGCTTCTTCCAAGCTGGTACCCATTATGAACTCTTATTTGGTAACCTATTTGCATCCATCCTTTTCACATTTCCAGACATTGTAATTGTTTAGTTTGCACAGACCGTGGTAATGTTCATAATACCTCTGAATGTATTGTATTTAATTATATCTAGTTTAGAGTGTCGTCGTACTGACCTTCCAAAAATTATTTTTTTAACTGTAATTTTGACTTTAATTTTATATTAATATTCTGTTTTTGTGCACTATGAGTTATTAAATTTCTCTCCATTGACTTAATCATATTATATAGATTTTAGTTTCTTTAAATATTTTTATCTCACAAAATTCCGTTCAGTATTGCTATTGCAGATGGTCCATAATTATTCTCCTTGTCATTTCAGAATAATTTCTCCCTTTCTTTTCTTAAAATCTGAACCCCCAAATATTAAATATTATAAAAAATATTGATACGCCCTTTGGTATCTTCAATAGTAGTCTTTGGTCATTTTCACAAATTACTATATATTTGCATTTATTTGTAATGCACATTTTTTGTAATCCTCCATCAATTAAAAAAAAAACATTGTTAACTACAAAATATAAATCGCGCAGTATATCTTGAGGGTTAGCAACCGTTGGATTGGAAGTGAATGATACCTGCTTCTCATGCGTTACACTTATTTCTACATTCTAGCTACAACACATCAGTTGTATCAGATAATATGTGTGGTCAATGTATGTACTTCTCTGTTCACGAAAGCCAATTCTTTCTTTACTTTTAACGTCACTGAATATTACCTAATGCTCAAGTTATACCGCGAGATGTATACAGTTAGGCCTACTCTTAGAAATATTCTCCCTGATTCAGCAATTTCGGTAATTTTTAATGTGACTATTACACTCTTACTACGTCATACTACTTTTGACCAATAAAACGGTACGAAAGGACGTATTTCAACCAATCATGGCTGCTTATCGCACAATTTTATCGCGTCCCTAGCATTTGTTTAATTTTATCGCGTCCCTAGCTTTTGTTTAATTTTATCGCGTCCCTAGCATTTGTTTCTTTGTTTGCCAACATTTGAAACTGCGCTGGTCTGGACGTCAAAATATATATATATATATATATATATATATATATATATATATATATATATATAAAATTACAAACCACTCCAGTCGATGCACAGCAGTTTCAAATATGACTCGCATTGGCATTCAAGAGCAAGAATTAATAAAAATCACTGATCATACCTATGCGTCTTCTGAAATCCTATTTACAAATAAATGAAGAGCACCATTCGGAAATCCTGAATAGGTTGAATACAGCATGTAGGCCTAAATCAACGAGTTCCACTTCTATTATGCACACGTCCAATGTAACATCAATTGAACCACCAACCACATTCAAATTTGAAAATTGTACATTCAATAATTATTCCTTTTAAAATTATTCATTCGGAAATCCTGAATAAGTTGAATACACCATGTAGGCCTAAATCAACGAGTTCCACTTCTATTACGCACACGTCCAATATAACATCAATTGAAGCACCAACCACATTCAAATTTGAAAATTGTACATTCAATAATTATTCCTTTTAAAATTATTCATGTTTATTTTTTATGTCATCGTCGTTAATTAAAACTTTTCTAACACTTGTGTATATTACTTAGGTTATGTTATAGCTTCTGCTCTGAGAGGATAAAAAGAACTTCTGCTATATGATATTATGGATAGTCACGTATCAGAGATTGTTTAATATTAAGATTTATTGAATAGTAATCATTGCAGTGTCTGTATAAAGACACTACTGCCATCTAGCATGCATCTAGCGTAATATTTGTAATGTTGAGATGGTACAATAATACATTTGGAGACAGTTGTATTTTCGTAAGTCAATTAATATTTTATTGTATTGGAGTACTTCGTTACTTCTAATCTTTATATACTTTCTTCTAATCGTGTAATAGTCAATTAAATCCCACTCGAGTTTTGATTTTCTCTAGATAAATCAAAACGTCTAGTGAGATTACTGTTGATGATACAATAACTACTAGAGATGAACAAAAGTAATTGCCGCTCTCTCTCGCTGTGTTCGTTGCATTTGTTTTTCGAGTCTCGTCTCGTAGCTCTCGTGCGCTTCGAGTCTCGCTCATCATTCTCGAAATAGCTTTTGGTCGGCGTGGAAATATTTCGTAACTTTGAATAACATGCATCATTGAATTAAATAACATTACAAATGTTTAATTGAAAAAAAAAGAAAACAGAACAGTATCTTACTACTGTTACAGTTTAGTTCAAGCGAATTATTTTTTTAAATAATAATATTATTTTTTGTTATCGTTAATCGTTGCGCACATTGCATAAAATACGAGGAAAAGTTAAAAAGTAACCTTAATAGTTGTTTTATTAATTTAATATGTACAATAAGACCACAAACACTTTATCACTTTTCAACATAGTCCCAAGTACGTTTAATGTAAGTGTTCCTGTTATACTATGTTAAAAGTGATGAAGTGTTTGTAGTCTTATTGTAAATATTCAATTAATAAAACAATTATTAAGGTTACTTTTTGACTCTCCCTCGTATATACTTCACATATATGTAGCCTACACTTCCCTAGTTATTATTTTTTTTTTTTTCGTTTTTAATGACAATGTTCTAATTCGTAATTTTAAATTGTTGTAAAAACAAATTACCATAAGAAAGCTACAATACAGTTGTGAATTCGACTGCCACGTATGACGTAGAAATTTATCCTTCATGTTTTGCATTATATTTTCTTTCTTGGCTACCTTAAACTTTGCGGTGTTCGATGGCCTATTGTGATATATATTACTAGGCTCCGTATTCCAGCTACCTGTAAACAGGAATGAAGTTGCCTGATTCGAAGTATATGTGATGTCACAATGCTGGTACAGATACGTTCGTATACAAAATAGTTACGCATCCCCTGCCCTCTTCCTCTAGCAAGCCAAAATCGGCATGCAGTCATAGTGAGTAGTCTTATCGATCACTGCTCTTACTAGTCGTATTATTTAAATAACTGCAGCCTTGTGTCTGATTGAAGGTTCATTGCAGAGGTAAAATGCCTTGGGTAAGACGCTCAAACGTGTAATATTGCAGGACATATTTGAGGATATTTTAACTATTATTTTCACTGTCAATATAGACATCACATACAAATTGTATAAAATAAAGGTAAAAGTGACAAAAGCAGTGCACTGAAAGATGATGCAATACCGAAAGCCACAGAAAGTGTGTTGAACGCAATCCAAAAAACCATTACCATAACAATCTGAAAATTATGAAGATATTAACTCGACGTTTAGCATGGATTTGTGTAGCTTACCATGATGTTTAGTGCCAACATCCCAATTAATAAATTAAGTAATCTACATTTTATGGAATTTCTAGAATATTACCTAGAAAATTAATGGGTTTTCAGTGGTGAGCGACATGTACAACATCCTAATGAAACACGAACAAATATTAGACCATAGGAATATCTTGTACTATATCATGCACCAATAACGTCATGTAGTATTGAAAGAATTTCTTCCAATATAAAATCATTTCAAGTGACATCCGCATATGTTCAAGTTCCGTAACTTACGAATGCATGTTATTATTCACTGCAAAAACACGACGAAAATTAACATCACGGCTCAAATAAATGTGTTTACTAGTAGCTATATCTTCAGAATGTCTGGAGTTGACTGTACTCCACGAACACGCGGCGATGACCTGTTTGTTTATATCCTTATCCGTTGCGTTACATGTGTTCGCCGTACTATATACCCAATGTGCCTTTAACTTCAGTCTTTAGGTAGCTGGAATACGAAGCCTAATTTTTACCTTTTGGCTGACTTTTAGCATCTTTGATCCTACAAAAATTTCGGGATGATGGAACAATTAACTTACAACCTTCACTGATTTGGAAAGTACAAAACTATTATTAGCCTTCTACTAGTAATAAAACATTTCACTCATTAGTGAAAACTCTGACAGACGGGCCACAAAAATCAATTGCCAAACGGCTCTTTACAAATTCCAGGGTTGCAGATTGTAGTCACAGACAATACATGCGTTTTTTTCTCTCTTGATCGCCATCATCAAAAGTGGTCACAAAAAACGGTGTAGTGCGACGTTTACAATCTGAATCGAGACGTTGATCCGCTGAGACATCTGTGCACAGAGCAAAGAACTTTGTGGGACAAGGAACAGGTGGCTGGTAATTTCTCCTGGGACAGGGTTCATTCGTGTACAGTAAATTTATGACACGGGACCTCTGATTTTATTTCCCTTCCGAAGAAGGAATTGGTAATAATGTTAGTTCGTCTTGAAACTATATCGCACTCCTGGACTGCGAACTTCGAAAGAAACCCACTAACCAGCAACTTCAAATCTGAGCCATGAAAACAGATGGAAACCGCTGAAACGAAATCATTCCTTATAAAAATATTAAATGTGTTACATTTCAACTTAAAGTAACAAGAACATTTAACTTCATCCATTCTTCCGTTTCTTTTCTCTTAACTATTTACTATACATACTTGTTTCGTGATTTCAAATTTGAGAAAAATAAGTATGTAGCCTAAAATCATGTTGAGGCGGCCATACAATTAAATAAAACACTATGACTAACCAAACTTTATCGCAGTTGCTGAAAATGAGAACCATTCACAGCCAAAAAAAAAAAAAAAAAGTCAGTCTATCACGAAAATAGTCCATTGTCTTTCTCACAGTTATACGGCTGTTCTGTTCCACCTCATAACTACAATGGACTGGTTCAATTCAATTCAATTTATTTTGGCCATTAGACGTACAGTTTTAGGCTTCGTCAGAATACATTGACAAACATATAGGCCTAATACATTTGTTGTGCCCAGGGATTATGATAAGCAATCATAACTTTGTTATGACCATAAGCAATATATTTTCACTTTATTTCAAAGTAATGAAATCGTGCCTATTAAAACATGCCTTTACATGCGACAGAGCTCGCTTCCTGTTTCGACAGATTACAGAATACAGGTTAGCTAACTCAGCAAAGCTGCAAGGTCCAGTCCCTGAAAAGGCAGAAATGCGTACGCTTGCATTTTACTCGTAGCACGAAGTCAGTCTTAGCAACAGCTGACATATAACTAAAGATACAGCGTCTCTCGCGAGACATCAATTTCTTTTGGTTACTGGTAAACAAAAACAGAGATTCAGTCGTGAGAGTTCCTTAAATCTGTATTGTTCCAAGTGACGACCGAAAACGTCGATTTGAAATAATGGTTAAGAATCAGAAGCATGGTGTTTAGTGAATGCAATACCGTCTTTTTAGAAGATTCGCGGGTAAAATAGCGTCAATCTGTTACATCACAAAGGACGCGGTTCCAGAACTTATAAATGGACGTGAAACTTCGAAAACGCGGTCATTAGTTATTGGTCAAGACAGCGGTCATGGAGTAGCGTTCGTAACTTCCCGACGTCCAGGAAGAAATCCAGAAAATGGCATCATCTTTGAACAGCACCAGGGTTCGCCCTACTATCTGCTGTAAGTAAAATCATCAGTTCAATCTTTAGACTATTCATTTAACTAATTCATCTTGGTACTTTAGAATTAACAGAAATTTTCATATTTTTTAAATCATTCAATCTCAATATTTAATAATTTGTTTGTAGTAAATTGATATCTTGTTAATAAACTTAGTAATAGTGAATTTCTACACTTGTGATTATTCTGAAAGCGTGAGATCACATTCTAAGTAGGAATCCCTCCTATCCGTAAGCAAGTAGAGTTTATAAAGTATAACGCAGTGTCTGATTCATTTGTGTTATCTTGATAGAGGTTATAACTCGCGATTATCTCAAAGATAAGCCATCCGCCATTGTCGTGGCAAGCGGGACGACAAATTACTGGTGTCAGATATGATAGAGCTCAACAATAAATTTTGGTGTCAGATATGGTACAATAAAATATTGGTGTCAGAATTAATATAGTATAACAAAAATTGGTATCAGAAATGGGCATAACACATTAAAAAAACACTAATAAAAGAAACAGTAAAATTTAAATAATACAATGAAAACATGAAATAATTTGAAACTTTTAAATTAAAGAAAACAGTTCAGCCTTAATGCATTAATTGTAAGTAATTGCAATTAAATGTATTTATTAAAAAACAGTTTCATACAAGTTTGTGTTGAAAAACTCACCAAAAGAATAAAAAGGATTATTTAATAACCAATTATAAAATCTAGTTTTGAAGCTATTGATTGGTAATTTATAGTATTGACTGGGGAGCTTATTATATAATTTCATCCCCATAATTGAAAGGTTTGTGTTGCTCTTGTGTAATCTACAATATGGAATATTAATTTGTTCACTATTTATAAATTCATGTTCATGTATATTGGCCACTAGTGAGTAATTGTCAATATTTTGTCGAGTGTAAAGTACTAGATCATATACATACAAATTTATGATTGTTAAAATTGTAATTGTCTGAAAAGTAGCGCACAATATTCCAAATAGTTTGATTTACATAACATTCTAATGCCTTTCTTTTGCAAAATCAAGACACTTCCAATTTTGGTTCCATTTTCCCAGAAAATTAGGGCATATCGGATTATCGACTGAAAGAAAGAAAAGTAGGCATTTCTTAAGTGATTTTGAGAAATGTAGGACGTTAATTTCTTTAACAAATATAAAACTCTTGATAACTTTGTGCATATGTATACGATATAGTTATCCCATGTTAAACTAGAGTCTATAAATAGTCCTAGAAATTTTGTATAGTTGAGTCTGTTGTCCTTATTTATGAGATAATTTAGGCTAAAAGTTATGTTGATAGTTTTTTTCTTGATTAAACAAGAAACCATTAGATTCAAACCATAAAGCCATCTGTTTTCGTGATAGACTGCGATACTGTTTGGCTGTGAATGGTTCTCATTTTGAGCATCTGTGATAAAATTTGGTTAGCCATACTGTTTTGTTTAATTTTATGGCTTAAACATGATTTTACATACTTAATTGTCTCAAATGTGAAGTCCACAAAACAAGTTTAATAAATAGTTAAGAGGCAAGAAGTGGGAGAATGGGTGAAGTTTTTATGCATTCATACGTAAAAATTAATGGAAATTCGGAATATGTAAATTTTAATATAGGGTGCGTTTAAAAAAAAAATAGTTCACTGTCACAACCTGGATGTATGAACAGCTAACTGTTTTCGAACACTGGCATAATATTGCATGGTTTATTTCCAACAGTTCTTGTATAAAACTTCTTTTCATAAAATTAAAATTTAAGAAGTTATTAACAATATTCCATACTTACTGTTCACCTTGTATATTAATGTTCTTGACTGCTTTATTCCTAAATGATTTAAATTTATTTTCTCTTCTGTGTCTAGTTGTCATCGAAGATAATTCTTACTATTTGTCAAGATTCTTCATTGTGACAACTCAACATAAATAATTGCTGAAACGAATACTTAAATTACATTTTTTAATTTGCTGCATTGAAAACAGCATCTTCAGCATAACAAATTATATTAATTTCTTTGTCACCAATTTCAAAACTCTTTTCATGTTTTACGTCTTTAATAATTTCGTCTTAACTAGATTAAAAGCAGTCGGCTTAATGAGTCTCCCTGTCGAACTCTTCCCCTTACTGGAATTTTCTTCATTAAATTTGCTACTGATTTGTCTCAGCAAAATTACATCCATAAATACCGTTGATTAAAATGATCACTCAGTTAGGTACATTACATTTATATATAATTTCATATATCGTATGAGATTTTAGTACATCTAAGACTTTCCTCATATCAACAAAATATAAACATACCCGTTTGTTGTTTTTTAGTGAATTTTCATCAAATTTTCTGATAATAAAATTAAAAATCTCTCCCGAACTCTTTTGTTTATCATATAGACTTAAATATCATACCCATGGGTGGGCAACTCGTGCTCCCAAACTGTGAACAAACTCAGTCGGGTAGAACGAACTCTGTGCTAGCTGCAGTGTACGTGGCCTTGCAACATGAGTGGTTGTTGGTTCGCTTGCGTCTATAGTGAGTGGCGGCTCGTAATGAATGAATCACAGTGTAATCCGTTCGAATATTTTCCCTTTATTAACGAATGGGAAAACAAATACTTTTTTGTTAAGAAGGAAGGTAAAGCTGTGTGTCTTATATGTTCGTCTACACTTTCTTACGCGTCACAAATTTCTTAAGAACATTGACAGTGATTATCATGATCTCATTCATTACACTAAAGTAAGATAGCTTTGCAGGGGTGGCATGTGATACAGGAAGAAATAGATATTTTTACGATAAGCGAAGGTATAGAAATTCCACAACAAACAGACCCAGCATGGATTTCTGATCTTGTTTTTGTTTTGTTTTGTTTTGTTTTTTTTTTTTTGACGGACATTTCTACACACACCTTAATGATCTGAACGTACATTTACAAGGAAAAGATAACTTGATCATAAATATGATCGACCATCTGAGAGCATTTGTAGGTAAATTAAGAATAGCAGTATCAAGTAGAAAATAAACAACATTCACCACTTTCCTTCACGAGAAACTGTTTTCAGGAGCGATGAAGAGAGTCAGCTTATCAAATATAAAACCCTTATTCAATACCTCTCAACAGATTTCACTGGTAGATTTGGAGAGTTAGCGACAATGGACAAGGAATTGAGATTATTCTGCAATCCCTTTGGGTTTCAGCAGATAGAAGCTCCTGAAAATTTGGAAGTAGAATTGAAAATCTGCAGAACAGCACGCCGCTCAGAGTTTCGGCGAAATCAGGAATCGAACTGTTCGTAATGCTATCTAAGTTATAATTTTCAAATCTATGCTTCTTTGCCTCCCGCCTATCAAGCATGTTTAGTTCCACATATGTGTGCGAGTAGTTTTTCACTACGATGACCAACAACAAAACTGTTTGGCTATCCAGGGTCACAGACGACAATTTAGTGGCTGTTTTACGCTTATGTGTTTCCAAACTTGAGCCAGATTTTAATGCTCTGACAGCAAGAAAAAGATGCCAAACGTCTAAATGTACAGAAGGAGTTCAGGAGTAAATTTATTTCATTTTCTGTTATATGTATAAAATTACTTCCTTGATTTTGTGATTATTTAGGAATGTAATACCTTTTTGGAATCTCTTTATTCTATAATCACTTGTAAACTCTGATTACTTTCTATGTTTCAATGGAGACAAATAATAACTAATACTAACAAACAGTATAATAAGTGCTGCAAGTATATTTGTTGTATCTTGAAAGGGTTGTGTTTAATTTATGTTTTCAGCACTAAATAATAACGTATTATAATTTACGAAGCTTGGCGATAATGGAATTTTAGTTTTGTGTATTTAATTATAGCGTGTCTAAAACTACTGCAGGCCTAATTATTGTACCATGCATAATTTTGAAATACAAATCCTGGAGTAGGCCTCTTTAGCTTTGAGTATTTAGTTACAACCTGTCTAAAACTACTGTAATTATTGTACCATGCGTCTTTCTGGAATACAAATCATGGAGTAGGCCTAGATATCACGACCACCTGCACCAGCCGCCACAGCACACCATGCAGTGAACTGCTTCTGTAACGAAACTACACACAGCTTGTAACTGCAGCGGCTGCCTCGGTGTGTGCTTTTTTGTGCCAAGGCTTTTAGCGCCTCGGGAGTACGAGTTGCCCACCCATGATCATACCAAACGGCTACTCCCACCTTATATACTGTATCTACGTCACAGAATAAAGGAGATCAATATTCGCTGTGTTTCACTCGTGTCAAAATTCAACTCTTGTAGACTTCAGCTTTTCTGATAATGTTGGTGGACCGATAGGGTTTCAAGTTGACTATTCGTTCACTAGTCAGTACTGTAGCATGCTTAAACAGTGCACCTGCTGAATAATAATGCTGAAGGTTAAAGATTCTCAGGCGCATATTTTTGCAGCGGAATTTGGTGAGTGCTTTGAAGTGAATGACAGGAACATTACATGTAAATTATGTAATGCAAACATACGAGGTAAGAAGCGATATTATGAGTATATACAGACACATTGTAACACAAGAAAATAAAGGACGAAAGTCAAAGCCAGGAATAATTTTGGGGGTAATTGTTCTGCACATAACGAAAGGTACAGTAGTTGCAAAAAAAACCGGATCGACCCTTGTAGCTGATTTCAGAGCCTTGTTTACAGTGACAGCACGATAGACTGGTAACTAAGACTTTCGTGGTTCGAATCCTGCCTGGGAAGGAAACTTGTTTTTGTTCCTTATTCAAATTTATGCACAATACTTTTCGATTGCAGCGATATTTTACTACTTAATTAACTTATTATTCCCAGAACATGAATTTTACCAGCTTATTTTCTAATGGCTTTCGAAATGGGCTACGTCAGCAGTCGAAACTACAACAATTTCAATAGATTACTCGCTATCTTGTGGATGTGAGCGTGGCATGCGCAGTGACTCATTTCGGGGACTTTGATTATTCCGTCGGTCCGGTTTCTTTTTGCCACTACGGTACATAAAAATATATCTTTGTTATGCTATATAGCGTATATTTACTTTCAGAGCTATCCACTTGTTTATATACACCTTGTCATTCGCGTATTCGATCGGCAGAACAAAGTCAATGTCCTCATACTATCTCACGTCCCCGGCCTATGTACCATGCTGCAGTCAACTTGTGTAATATACCCCAAAATTACAAACCTACTGATCACCTACCTAATTACAGGGATTATAAATTTCACTCTACTTTATTAGTGCCTCGATGTCATATATAGAACTACATCACTAGGTTTAAAGTTATCAATGGCTGATAAATTCGAAGCTACAACAACCAGAAGTGTTTAAGTATTCCTTTATGCAAGCTCGTCGTCACACACTCTCAGAATTTGTTGATTCACATCTGAACGAACTGTCTGTATTTCTAAATTGTTCATCTTGAAGGCGAGACAGATTAGAACTTCAGCTGTTGATGTTCATGATGCGAACTGACGAAGAGATAATGGTATACGCCTTGCAAACTGGGAATAGCGACGGAAGGAATGGAAATGAAACAATGCGATAAGGAAGAGAGGGCGACAGGAAAGGTCACGGGATAGCTTGAATGATATTCAAGAGTACAATCGGAATAGAAATGACAACAATAGAATCATTCTTGCGTTGTCATAGTCACATTACGACTTTAGTTTGTTCCATTGCATGTGAATACGTGTCTTGTATAGCACGGTATTATTATTTCATTCGTAAACCCATGTTGCGCATTTAATTAGCTTTGAATTTTTCACTTGCTACGTTCTTTATTTCCACAGCGATGTCCTCGTATGTTCATCTTTTTGGAAGAGACAGTACTTCCATCAGCCCGCACCTCTCGCCCCGTCGGCGTGTCTACATACGTCAAAACAGAGAGCAACGCCACCATTGCTTTTCAGTAATCGTTCCTTGCACGAGCTATAACTACTCAATTATACACTTTTATGCTTGTTTGTATGTTATGTTAGGGTATATTATATAATGTGTTTTGTTTGTGCCATTTTCACATTTATTTTGTGTGCTCTTTTGGAGAATGGTTGGATCTAATCATAGGTGAGGGGGGGTGAAACCTACAAAATAGAGTAGGTCTTGTTTTACACGGCACGTACAGTCAAAAGACCAGTGCATTGGATTTAAGAGAAAATTCTGATAATATAGTATATCTGTCTGTATAATATTGCTCAATAAATCCATCTATCTAATCTAATGAAAAAATTATCTGTGTAATAATACAGTTTTTGTGCACCACGGCCTACATAACCTTAAAAAAGTGCATTACATCGCTACAGTGTCGTGAAATCATTCTATTGAAAGCTAAATCTGCTGACGTATTTTTAAATATAACTCTTCAGTCATTTTCGGTTTTGTAACTCCTGACATTTATGTGACCCTCCTTGAGTGTGGGATTATGTACAGTTGAATAGTGACAGAATACATACAGAGTCCATTTTGTCATGACACGCAACAATACGTCATAACGATTTTCTTTCCTCTTTTTTTTTTTTTACAAAGAGTCTGACAGTTTGATTTTTTATTGTGTGCTTTAAAAAATGTTTTATTAGAAGTGTCTATCAAAGTTCCTGAATGATAGGAATATGTATGAGGATACCCGAGGCAAAGAATTTTATACATTTGTCGTAGTAAGAGAACTTCCACCTCATTTTGTAAAAAGGAGATTGGAATGTGTAATATATGAATTTTTTATAGACATTTGAAACAAGCAACAACGTACAGAAAACGCGAACAAGGCACATGCTGAGTAATTATTCGAAAACCTAATACCACAGTCTGGTAGATACAGTCACGAAGCTCAATACGTAGGGAATATGCATCCGTTTGACAATTGAAACTATCGTAGCTAGCTAGTAGCAAGTTCATCACAGACCTCTACCCTAGCAGACGATAAAATACGTTTCAATTTTGTTACCGTTTTCTTTTGGAAAAAGAAGTACCTTCCTTCCATTATTGAAATATTGAATACAGCAGATTTTATTTATTACATCAGTGAAGTATAATAAATTCCACCATTAACTCGAAGTTACATGAAATAGTAATAGGACCTAATATTGTTTTTGTGTGTTTGCGCAAAATGAACTGAAATTTACTGTAATCTTGAATGAGTGGGACAAATTATTTATTTATTTATTTATTTATTTATTTATTTATTTATTTATTTATGTATTTATTTATTTATTTATTTATTTATTTATGTATTCATTCATTCATTCATTCATTCATTCATTCATTCATTCATTCCATTTATTTATTTATTTTTACTTATTTGCTTACTTATTAATTAATTAATTAATTAATTCATTTATTTATTAAATTATTAATTAATTAATTAATTTATTTATTTATTATTTTTGTATTTATTTATTTTTATTTATTTATTTATTTTATTTTTTATTTCTTATTAAATTATTTATTTGTTTATTTTTTTATTTTCTATTTATTTATTCTTTAATTATTTATTTACTTATTTATTTACTTACTTCTTTATTTATTTATTTTATTTATTTAATTAATTATTTATTTATTTATATTTTATTTATTTTTATTTACATATTTTTATTTACTTCTTTTTTTATTTATTTATTTATTTATTTATTTATTTATTTATCTATTTATTTATTTATCTTTTTAATTATTTATTTACTTACTTACTTATTTATTTATTTTATTTTATTTTATTGTTTATTTTTAATTATTTATTTATTTCATTACTTATTTCTTTATTTACTTATTTATTTATTTTATTTAATTAATTAATTTCTTTATTTATTTATTCATTTTTATTTATTTATTTTTTATTTATTTATATTTTTATTTAGCCTACATATTTTTTATTTACTTATTTTTAATTTTTAATTTTTTATTTTTTATTTATTTATTAATTTATATTTACTTTATTTATTTATTTACTTATTTCTATATTTCTTTCTTTATTTCTTTATTTATTTATTCATCCATCTATTCATTCATCCATCCATCCATGCATCCTTCCATTCATTCATTCATTCATTCATTCATTCATTCATTCATTTTATTTATTTATTTATTTATTTATTAATGTATGCATTTATGCATTTATTCATTTAATCCTTTATTCATTTACTTATTTATTTATTTATTTATTTATTTTTATTTATTTATTTATTTTTATTTATTTATTTATTCTTTATTTATTTATTTATTTACTTATTTAGTCCATTCATTCATTCACTCATTCCTTTAATTATTTAATTATTTATTTATAGCCCTACTTGACACTATATTGAAAATTCATGTAAACTTAGAAAGAAATTTTCGTTTTCGCCAAACAATCTCATAATGGATTTCGTTTCCGCCAAATTCTCTTTCACCTATCGACTTATATGCTTATGAGTATATCTATCCTGTCACAATTCTTTTCAGAAATATTAATGAGTTACAGTTTTTGGACACACATTTTTTCGCTATTTTCAAAAAGAGTCTCTAGTTAAGAAGTAAGTACAGAGATAAGGCGCTTAACTGAATTCGTACTCTGAGACGCTTCCCATTTGGTCACTGATGAGCATAAAATTTGTCAGTTTGCAGCCTGAAGTTAGTAACATTAAACCCAGTTCGCTGGCTTTCCCAGCCCACAAATCTCTACCTGTGGAACGCAGGAATTCTCTACTCCCTGTCCTGGAGCCCAGCTGTTGTAACACAGTCATCTGGCTACATCTTAGTAACGGGGAATGATTTCGTTCTTTTTTATATAGGCTACTGTTCAATATCGGACACACTTTCCAGAATTAATGCACCTTCCGGTTTTCTCAGTTCACCATCCTTCCATTATTCCAAAATTCATTGATAATTATTAATAACCACACTATTAGATTGAACCACATTTGAGAACATTGCTTTGTATTTGTTCGGTCGTATTAAACAATTACAGTATCTCCATTAATGATATTCCTGTAGCAAAAATATATCTGTTATGAAGATAATACAGTTTTTTCATTAGGGGAGACTGTTGCACCTTTAGCATAGGGTACTTTTGAACATTTTTTGTTTTTCAATTTTTGCTGCTACCTAGAGGATTCAAACTGAAATAGATTGTAGAGAAAGTCGCTAAGTATCTCTGGTCGTAGTTTCAGTTTGATTTGCTGCAAAGTGTCAGTTCTGTGGACAAAATAAGTTTTTTTAATACCTGAAGTAAACATTTCGTTCATTGATATATGTTTTCTAACATAAAACCAGAGTGTATTTGTTAAGATTTTTCAAGTATGGTGTGCTCCCTATCATCTGGCGAGTAATAACACATTTTAATTTCCAAGATTTATTCGAATCTCTAGTTTTGGGAGCCATATTTGTTTAAAAGTGCACCCTCTTGTACCTTTGAACACAAAACATCTTGTACCATGGAAAATGTTCCAAGGTACACAATATTATCGATTTTTTTCTTTTATTTTAAGATCATGGCACGAAGTAAGTCTGGAGTTAAGAGGCCCCCAATTGATCCGGATGCCTTGAAGAAAGCTGTTGAAGCATTTATTGCTCCTCCAGGAAATAAAATCTCAATGAGAGAAGCCTGCTCTGGTTTATGATGGCAAATACATTTTAAATATGATTGTCAGTTTCTACAGCTATATTCCCAGCTATATTCCATGTGTTCCAACTTACAAGAGAGTATGTTCCAAGGTACATAAACGTGTTGTACCTTTGAACACATTACATATCCCTTCATTTTATTCTTTCCATCTCTAATAGATCTGTAAACAGGAAAATACATACAGGGAGTTGTAAAGGAATCTTCAATAATTATTTCAAGCATTTTTTCATTAAAAAAATCATTTCCCAAAATTAAAGATAATAAAATGTGAAAAGTGTTTAAAGGTACAACAGTCTCCCCTGTACTTAAATAGTATTTAACATACACTTAATCATTACTTCGATTGATAAACGCAGGGGAGACAAAGATCGAACTAAATTCGCAACTACTCTCAACTCTGAGTAGGAATACGACTAAAAACTTAATTATAGACAACTCATTGGCCAAAGAACTTTGTTGCTCGGACGTAAGACGAGATCAGTGATTGGGTAACAAGAGCTCGTAGAGGGTACTGTCTGGAAGGAAAGATGAGCAATTAAGATATAGGAAACGATCTCTATACAGGGTGTAAGTGCTATAAGTGCCATTGTTATAACTGATGATTATTCATATCATAATGAAGGAAAAATGTCCTTACATTTCTTTTCTAATTGCAATATTTAACTAATTATTAAAGTTTACAACGTTTTGCAACGTTGCTGGATGGGAAGGAGAGAGTTGAGAAATACGCAGTACAGTTCAAGCGGGGAGGAGGAGGTTTAGAAATACACAGTACAGTTCAAGCGGGTGCAGACATACCTGTACAAAACAGATGCTCAGTTCTAATGCAGGAGCGACTATGACAATACTGTTGTTTACATAAAACTAGCAGCAAATACAAACATTCAATCTCATTAATAGATCATTATGGTAAATATACATTTTATGTAACAATATTGCTCCATTTTTTAATTGTACGTCTAAAGAATAAGCAATAATGGTTTTCTGCACAAAATCACATGAACTTTTTTTTCTAATGCAACATTTTAATCTCTCGCGCTTCCATAAACAAATTTCTGGTTGTGTGATTGTCGAAACGGGGTAAGAGACTTCTAGTTTCTAAATAATAATCGTTGAGAAAATGCAAAAAGTTCGCCAATTAGGCAACCTTCTTTGAGGAAAACGTTGACGGTGCATCCCTCTTGCCTTGCTTGAATTACGACGACTTTCTCCATAAATTAATAACATATGATATTCTTAAACTGTGAATGACATTGTAAGTTGTTCATCGAATACCCTGTACTGAACTGACATCCACTCGGCAGTAGAGCTATCAACAGGGAGCATGAACTCAGCTGACTCGTACTTACATCTGTGCAGAGTACTGCCTGCTGAACGTTGCCACGTCTCTCACACCAGAATATTAACAAATTTAAGCATTCATTATTATTTAATTTCACGAAAACGTAATAGAACACACAAATATTTCTTTAAACTAATATTAACTCTTTGCTAGATATCCCCCGGTAAAGGGGCAGAGAAGGCCTGACGCCCTTATCTCTACCAGGTTAAATAAATAAATACTAAATACGAGTAAATAAATACTAAATACCTACTGATGTAATTGTTTTCGTAATTTTACTAACGATATAATCAGTAAGTTATAACCAGGAGTCGAGACTTCGGACCCAATAGAGCAGTCGAGTGGGAAATCCGCATTACGGCGTACTGAGTGTAGTGGTAAAGCGTACAGTGGGTGGGGGTACTGTAGAATAAATGCCAACAAATACGCAAAGAAAAACGCTCTGGATTTAAAGGTTCTGATGAATAATTTTGTTTTCATACAAACTGTGTCTGAAACTATTACACGGTTAGAGAAGTCAGAGCAAGAGATGTCGGAAGCCCTCAAATTAATTTCGAAAATGACACAGAGAATTAATGAGACACCAAGTACACCGGTTACTGAACGTGTAAAACAGAAGTGGAAATCAATTTTATGTAAAAATGACTAATATGGAACATTGTGTAACATAAACAGTAAATTAGTGGGCATAGAGTCACCCGAGAATAAAGGACTGTCTCTTAGAGACTGCAATGATGTTAGATTTTTCCGTTTTGCTCCTATCACGTCATGCGACGTAGAGCGCAGCTTTCTACAGTGCAAACTTTGGCAGATAACCGAAAAAGATTTACCTTTGAGACACTGAAAATGTATCTTGTAGTACATTGCGATTCGGTACTGTAACTGCACCAATAGGATAAATTAATTTTTTTAGTAGGTTATTTTACGACGCTTTATCAACAGCTTAGGTTATTTAGCGTCTGAATGAGATGAAGGTGATAATGCCTGTGAAATGAGTCCGGGGTCCAACACCTAAGTTACCCAGCATTTGCTCATATTGGGTTGAGGGAAAACCCCGGAAAAAACCTCAACTAGGTAACTTATCCCGACCAGGAATCGAACCCGGGCCACCTGGTTTCGCGGCTAGACGTGCTAACCGTTACTCCACAGGCAGGATAAATGAAGAAATTAAAATTGCTACATGTTTATTTCCACTATTCACACCGTGTATAATTAAACAGAAAAGCTTATAAATGACAGTAGAATAAACGCTTTTCACATTCTTTTGACATTGTCATTGTGTAATGTAGGCTATATTTACTTTCAGAATGTACATATGTGTGTGTTTCCCCATACTACCGTACTCTACTCTAAATAGCAACGTTGTTAAATCAACACATCTCTATCTACCTGCAGCGAGTCAACAACTTATAGCCTAGTGCATGCACAGTAAAGTTATTGTATCGGGTCCAAAGTCTCGAAGCCTGGTTATAACGCAAATAAAATAGTAAAATAAATACTTTTTTCTGAAAAAACTATCAAGATTTTACCCTATGTTGAATGGACATTTTATGATCCTGTAGACTAGTGATGGGCGTTTGAGTGTATTTGCCCTCCGTGCGCAAGGAGAATTCCAAGTGCGAGCGCTGCAGAGCGCTGTAGTGTGCCAGCAGCTATTACAGATCTTACACAGCTTTTAAAGGAGTTAAATTTAGGACTTCAGGGGGAAAAAAAAAAATTAATACACAATTTGCAGATAGAATTGCAGCTTTTAAGGAGAAATTGCTGTTATGGATACGTCAAATGCAAAAGGGCGAAATATATCATTTCCCATCCTTATCTAAGCGCATAGAATTTTGAACAATGAAAATTTCGAAATGTACGCATGCATTCTATCCGGTCTAGTAGAGGAATTTACATCAAGGTTCCACGATTTAGATTGCCTGGAAATGGATTTGCTTATTTTTGCTACATGTTCTGATTCCAACTGATTATTGATAACGTCCCCCCTTCATTATAGTGCGAATTGATTGACCTGCGATGTGATCGAGAGATGCGAGCGAAATATGATTCAAGGTCGACTTCTTATGCAGTTTTATGACGGATTCCCAAGAGGACGCTTTCCCAATCTGCATAAGCCGTGTGAGAAAGTTTTGTGTTTATTTGGTTCCACTTATAGATGTGAACAGTTATTTTCTATTACGAAAATAAACAAATCTCAAACAAGAAATGATGGGCTTTTAACGGCAGTTCTTCGCATAGCTTGTGCTAATACAGTTTCTCCAAATCTTGAGAAATTGAGTAATATGGATTAATGTGCAACAGACATGTTTTATTTTGTGTTTAAGGAAGTGTTTCATTACTTTGTGTTCTTATTTAGTTTGGTAGAATAACATTTTCTTTTGAAACATACAGTACGTACCGCAACTTGAATAAACCGGTTTTCGTGCACTCTATAAGCACACTTCTCTAATAGTACACCGTGCAGTCCGCACCTGTGGAGTAACGATTAGCACGTCTAGCCGCGAAACCAGGTGGCCCGGGTTCGATTCCCGGTCGGGGCAAGTTACCTGGTTGAGGTTTTTTCCGGGGTTTTCCCTCAACCCAATATGAGCAACTTTCGGTGCTGGATCCCGGACTCATTTCACCGGCATTATCACCTTCATCTCATTCAGACGCTAAATAACCTAGATGTTGATAAAGCGTCGTAATATAACCTACTAAAAAAATACACCGTGCAAGCACAGACTGCATAATTCTGCCCAACCCTGCTGTAGACCGTCCCCGACGACTGTGAAAAGGACGGCACTTATGCCCCTTAGGCCTACACTCTGTATAATAATATGATGAGTTCAGACAGTGCCGCATGTTTGTAATCGTGTGTACTCGTTATATTACTAGACTAGCCGTACCCGTGCGCTCCGCTGCACCCGTTAGAAATAAATATAAAGTAATTACATAATTAAAATAGGACATTTGATCCAGGGAACATTCGTGTTTGATAGAAGGATAAATCGTTTAATATGTTACTTAATTTAAATTGCATCCAAATAATTAAAATGCGATCATTTTGGTCCAGAAAGCACTCATTTCGTGCAGTGACAATTCCTTTAACACGTTTCTTAATTTTTATTACATGCAACCATAGTTTAATGAAGATTGACATCATTTAGATTTGATGTGTATATTTTATTTTACTTGTTATAGGTTTCCACTGAATTATGGTAATAACTTAATTTTAACCCTTGTTTTCTACGTATTCAGTAAATGGCGCTTGGCCCACTATGGTACTGAACCCTTCCAATAACTTAAATTATATTATATAATATTACATTATATTATATTATATTATATTATATTATATTATATTATATTATATTATATTATATTATATTATATCAGAAGTTACTGTAATAACATTATTGCATTATGTCCATCTAGAGAAACTACACTTTCCAATGGTGAAATAATAATTAATTATACATATCGGTTAATTTAGCTTCCGATATTACTTCATACAAACACAGAAACATTCTCTGTAGGCTATCTTTCATAGCTTTCGATTGTTGCTGTCCAAGGTCCCTTATAGACGAAGTCATTCGTTTTTTAATTCATTACACGGCCTTAGATGGCAGTTATTTTAATTTTAAAACTCATTTATCTCATTAAATATCAGTCCTATCAAAATTTTTCAAGGAATAAAACTTACCGCAAATTATTTTTAAAGAAACTTTTGTTAAGTAATATGTTTCACAAAAATCAATAATAAGCGAGATATATCGATTTTAATTCAGGCCCCCTTATAACCCCCCTTTTAAATAATGTATTTTGAATGCCCTATAGCCTAAAATCTAAGCTACAACGAACTTAATTTATATTCCAATTTTCATCGAAATCGGTTCAGCCATTATCGCGTGAAAAGGTAACAAACATACAGACAGACAGACAGACAGACAGACATACAAACAAAAATTTCAAAAAAGCGATTTTCGGTTTCAGGGTGGTTAATTATATATGTTAGGACCAATTATTTTTGGAAAATCGAAAATTACCAGAAAAATTTCGGCTACAGATTTATTATTAGTGTAGATATGAAAATCCGAGAAAAAAAAAAAACAAGTTAATCCTCCAGTAGTCGCACGCTTAATTGCAACGTCAATGGTCCCGTTGTGTAGTTTCGTGTAGGCCTATTTGTTGTTCTTTTGCTGTGTGCACTTTGTGTGAGCTTTGTTTACGTATGGTACCGCATGCCATTTATATATGTACTTTTACTTTTACCATCAGTAAGGACAATATTGTCGTATTGCGACGCAGTTTTGTACCTGCTATGGTGGCTTCATTGAAGTACTACTTTTATGATTAATTTTCTGTTACTGTGTCAGTAGTAAGGTATGCTCGCACCGCGATACAGATTGTATTAGGGAAGTATTTTCAGAATACGATTAAAGTATCTTGAATAGAGTGGTTTTTGTGCGTAAGTAATTTCCGTCTTTCTGTGATGCGTTGTATTGCTTTGCTTTTCAGACAACGGGGCATTTTGTGCAGATGTCGGCTCCAACTGCTTGTTTCATGGTATTTATTTCTTGGCCTTGTACACTTATTAAGAAGCGTATGTTAAAACTTCCTTAAATTAATCACATTATTTACGATTCATTCTGTATATCCAGTGAAGGAAGTGAGACGATATGCTTCGTTATGGAATACCGCCACTGGTTTCTATGGCCAAAAAACATACGGTTACTTTAAAAATGTGATTCGGAAAAATTTGTTTATACATTTCTTCATAGCAAAGAGTACTATCTGTTTGCTTCGTAAATCTAAACCACAGCCTTCTGGAACTAAATTCAACATGTCTTTAGACACGTTTATTTGATAAGTCAACCCCTGGAATACCTACAAGGGTAGTATTTCAGTATAGAAGGCTGTGGTGTGTAGCTTGTAGTGGCCATTGTTGCCAATTTAGTGACTATGTCATTTTTGTTGTTGCACTTTTTATTAATAATTAAGTAAGGCTCTTTGAAATTTTAACATTATTTTAAATGATAGGACTCAATTGACATTGCAAAATAATGTAGTAAATACTGAAATGATTTTATTAAGAAATTTAATGTGTTGCGTAAGCTTAAAAAATTTGCGTTACTAACTGCACGAATACACGAAACAATTTATTGTATACGTCATGTATGTGTATGTTATAAGGGAGAGGGTATGCCTTTTTTAAATCGAGGTATGCCAGGCGAAAATCTTGGGGTAGTATACCGCCTCTGGTTTTTTCCCCACTTCCTTGACTGTGTATACCCAGCATAAGGCCCCAAGTACAGTACGATTATTTAGTCCTGACAGTCGTCGGAGATGTGCGCCTACGTCAGGTGAGTCCATTTAGTTACGCCAAGGGGTGTATGGGTTATTCACTCGCTTGCCGTCGAAGCGATCGGATATCATGCGTGCGGTAGAGGGTATTTTTCCAGTACAATTAAGCTGTACCGCATTCTTTTACCGACCGCTCGCCCTTATCTCTACTCCGGAACTCTCCCCCTCCTCCTATTACTTCCCCTCTTTCGCGTCGCTGAACTGTCAGGACTAAATAATCGGTCTGTAACGAGTATCACATAATGTTTCTTATGTGAATAATCTAATTGTGATTTTAAATAACGCTGATTATCCTAAGATCCATAAATAATCTTGGAGAATATTTGCGCAATAATGGGATGAAAATTGGTGACTAGAGTCATCTATTAAGATTTAATAATGCTCTATCACAGTCATGTCAATTGATGCCCATAGGAGCAAGCGCGCGGTTTAGAGCTCAGGGGAGCCTGAGCGCTTTACAGCGGAAAGGAAAGAGACAGACGAAAGAGGCAGTATGTGCCGCTTGGTCGAGCTATGTTTAGGATGGCCAGCATTTATTCAATAGATAACGGGAAGACAACTTTTAAAACTGTATCCATGTTAATTTTTAGATTTGTCTGAAAAGTATAAGTGCATTATAAGAATGTAAGTTTTAATTTTCATGTTCATTTTTCATAAGTTTGTTTGTTTGTTTGTTTTTTTTTTGTTCAAAAGAGATATTTTCTCAACTTTTTTTTTTATAGAAAATTGAACTTTTCAGATATAGGCCTATTTATTTATTAGTCTTTCAGAATGTTTTCGTAAATTTAATATACTGTAAATACGTATTACTGAAGATAGTGTATTGAAAATTTTGAAAATATTCGCATGGAAATTGTTTTTAAGGAAATGAATTAACAAAGCAACTACTGTTACATCATAAGCAAAAGATATGTGCCCATGTGTTGTAAAAATGTTAGCTCTACAGCTTCAGCAGATTTCGAGAAAATAATTTAATATTCTGATGATAGGAAGTTGCTCACCCATATCATCTTAAAAGCATAATGCGATAAGAGTTTTGTTATGGAATATTAGTTACACTTAAAACATATACAGCACCTAGGTAACTTTGCTTTGTACTGTAATATTGTTTTAATTAGTTTATTGATTAATTTTATAAGGCTAAAGGTACCATCAATATAAATTCCAACTTATTATGTCATACTCAATGTCTTTTTAAGGATGTCACTTTCTTTATGAATGATGTGTTTCATCCATTTAGTACAGTATAGTTGTACTACTATGGAATTTATGGGAATACTCCTTCTTAACTCTTTATTATGTTATTAACATTTAAAACATAACTGCAATATTAAAAAATTTGTATTAGTACTTTTATTTTACAGACAATACAGATAATATCAAACAGAAAGAAGCCATATAAAAATAACGACATAAAATTTCACGTTCCGTTTGAAGTTTGTGCAGTACTGTTTTCTTAATCCAACAGGCTGGTTAATATACACAACCCTTCCTCTTTCCATACTTAGCGCTTAATGCTCGCGCACGACGTCAAAGTCAGAAAAATTCGCTTGCTTTGACATCACTACTCTATCACTTTTCATATCGATAATGTTATAATTATGTTGTTTACCAAATTTTTGTGTTCTTAAGAAGTTTCAGAAAAGTGGTTAACAATAGTTGGACATCCTTTCATCTTCAGGGATTGAAAATTACAAAGAGATGCAAACATATACGTTGTCGGTTATTAAATCCAAAATCGTCCAAATACAAAGTCTCTACAGTTAAATTTTTAACATAGTTGCAGGCAGGTTTGTTTCAGTGAACGATCCAGAAAGAAACGGATTAGTTAATGCAGTTGGATGCGCTGTAACTTTTTGCCAGTCGCATAATTTTGCGTGCATGTTTGATGACTGCGCGGCAGTTAGAGTGCATACGGACATAAGCTCATGACGTTGTTGACATTGTAGCACGGGGGATTATGCGGCATGTCATCGCAACACGTACGACCTCTGGGAATTGAGCAGAGTTTGCTTTGTGCAAGAAAAGACCTGCTCCACCCAAACGCTGCATAATAGTAAACAAAATTACAACATGCGTTCCCTTTAATTTAGTATAAGTATATCACATACAACACTGTAAAAACTGACATTTTGAATTGTATGAACTTTTACCTTTTCAAGTTCCGTTCAAGCGTTGTTCTCATTTTCGAAAATGTATAACATTACGCTTCATGTATTGCGAATTACATTGCTAAACAAAATGAAACTTTTCTGTTTAAGAATAAAAGATTATTTCTCTTTCTAAATTTTCCGACATTTTTTCATTATGCAAGGATTTTTTTAATTGCGACTTCAAAAATATAGCTACTGGTACTGTGTCTGCATTGCATTAAAAATCTACGGTAATTAATCTTTTTGTGGTTTCCTTTTTATAGAATTATTAGTGGTCTGAAGCAAAAATAGCTGCTTGTACAGGGCTATTCAAAAAGAAAGAGCAGATTTCAAATATTTATTTTAAACGAAGTATAAACACTAGAAGCATTTACCGCACACCAATGGATAGAGGAAGATTTTTTTTTTTTTTTTTTTACACTTGGTTACACTCGATGCTCGATCCGGGGCCAGAAGCAAAGAGGAAACAGCTACTCGCCGAATTTGAAGGACTGAAAATCCTTGCATAATCGTCAAATATGCAAGAACACGCCGAAGGTGAATGTTTTTTGCGCAGTTTCTGTAAAGAAAGTGTATGAACTTTTTTTTAGTGGAGCATTATCCGAACGACAACATTCCGGGACGTTGGATTGGAAGAGGTGAAGAAGATCGTGTTCATCGTATGTAGCCCTCCAGGTCTCCCGACCTTACCCCTGTAATTTTTATCTGTGGGGTACATAAAAGACAGGGTGTTTGTACCACACCTACCTGCTACTCTTCAAGATCTGCGACATCGAATTGTTGAAGCCGTGAATTCCATAATTAGGGACCAGTTGATTCTTGTGTGGCAAGAAATTGACCACCGTCTTGATGTTTGTCGCGCAACACATGATGCGCATTTTGAGTGTTTGCAACCTCATGAACTGTAAAACTTTGAACCTTCCTCTATCCAATGATGTGCGGAAAGTGTTTCTACTGTTTATAGTTTGTTTAAAATTAATATTTGAAATCTGCTCTTTTTTTTAATAACCCTGTATATTGGATGACTATTTAAAAAATAAATATACCATTAGACTAAAAAATAAAGCAATAAGGAACATAATATCTCTGTACAATGTCATTGAAGGCAGCAATTCGATCCAAACACTATTATTTGTAAAAAATCTAACTTTACATACTGCATATGCTAAGAATTGAGTTAAACATAGGCTAATGCTGATTGAAAAGCATAATTAAAATGAGACTTTATATTACAATAATATTTCTTTTTAAACAATGTTTTTTTGTTTATGCTATATCACCATCTTGGCCTTCTTTATCCCTCTGCTATATATAAACTTAATTGAGGTTTAAAAGTACCCTCAATAAAAAAAACGTTTCAAATAAAAGTTGTACCTAGTTACTTATTTGAAAGTAACAAACTCTTTTCACTTCACATTGCAATCTTGGTTGTGAACAACGGTTGAACATCGTGATAAATAGGTGCAAAGCATACACTGATTATTTGAACCACAGCCTTTTCTATAGGCCTATACAAAGCCCTCCATTACTGATATTATTCAGGACCTTTAATCCTTTAATGAAGCCATTTATACCAGCTAACTTGCTACAACTTCAAAACCCTAATATCATTAAACACAGCAGTAATTAATAAATTAAATTAATATACTACAAAATTTCTACTAAATAAGGTTATATAAAGTAAATGTAACAATTAAACAGACTTCACGCACCAGTACTTGAACCTATGCAGACCATTACACTAACAAACGCCAACTTCTTTATACGCATTTCTTATTTATATTTCTTAAATTATAGATTGTATAAACAAATGTGTAAAGTTGTTAGTATTTTTGCAAATTTCTTGAGTTAATAACGAATCGAATTGAGATATTTCCCATCGTGATAGGTGCTGTAGTTTTCTAAAAATTTTGCGTAAGCATCGACATTATACATATATATATATATATATATATATATATATATATATATATAGATTGCCGCTACTTTCGAATCAATTTATGAAGTTTTCTATCGCCTTGGCCTTTAGTTAAACATTAGTTAAACAAATTAATTGAAATATTTCCAGTACTTTAGCAGAATTTATGCTTATTGAAGTGTTTTGCCTGTTACGGGACAAAGAAATGGTACATTCCTACAGGTTTTTTTTAGCTGGTTTTAAATATGTTTGTCAGACTTTTCAGTGTCCCAGGGTTTTTCAATTATCGCACTAGTTCTTTGGGGGCCTAGCACTTTAATTTTCTTCGATCGAAATATCTGGTGAAGTAGGTGTAAATAGCACTGGTTCTTGAGAGACAGGTGAAATGCTGATCATACATATACAATGAATGTAAAAATGTCAATAGACACCTATTAAAATAACATAAATATGTCATAAAGGAGCGTTTTGTAACCTCAGAATGCTAATTTATATAGAGTCATAGAGCATCTGTAGAACTATCCCGACACCAAATTGTCGACCTGGTTGGCGAGTTGGTATAGCGCTGGCCTTCTATGCTCAAGGTTGCGGGTTCGATCCCGGGCCAGGTCGATGACATTTAAGTGTGCTTAAATGCGACAGGCTCTCATGTCAGTAGATTTACTGGCATGTAAAAGAACTTCTGCGGGACAAAATTCCGACACATCCGGCGACGCTGATATAACCTCTGCAGTTGCGAGCGTCGTTAAATAAAACATAACATTTAACATTAACACCAAATTCAGAGAAAGGCAACTGAAGAACAGACATGATCATAAGGATACCTCTTAGAAGAATGTAATAAAATTCCGCCTTGCAAGACTAGAAATTTGGTGGCATCAATGTCAAGATGTCTCACGAGAATTGTGTAAGCAAAAAACATTTCACGAAGTATTAATTTCCGTTAAATTGGTGAATAATGGGACATTACTTTGTAACTGTAAGAACTCATTTTGTTTGTTGTTCTGTTTAGTTTATTTTTATGGAAAACAAATATTTTTGTATTAACAGAATTGGTGGTGATTAATCGTGCATAAAAATATGTTAGTTATGTTATTAGGTGTATAGGAAAAAATAATTTTTGTTTTCACTATGTAATTAAACCCCGCAAATGGATCTATTTAATTAAAATATTTTCGTGTATGAAGACTTTGTATATACTACTGGTCAACAGTTTTCGATCAGCTATGAAAACAACTATATAGCGTACTTTATTTCAATGTACAAACACGTTGGAAAAACTAAATAGACCGACAAAATAAATATTTTCTCTCTCTTGCATTACCGGTATGATAGAATATTCTGAACTAAATCCCTCTTTTAAGCAGAAATCCATAGTTGTGATAGGTGATCGAAAACTTTTGACCGGTAGTGTACATACATACATACATACATACATACATACATACATACATACATACATACATACATACATACATACATACATACATACATACATACATACATACATACATACATACATACATACATACATACATACAAGTTTGACTCTCCCTATACTTGTTTACTTGATATCTATATATTTCCTCGTGATTGTTGCTTGTAAATTTTATTTCCCTCACTCTTTCAGCATTCTCTGCCTTTGTTCTTTCTGTTTTACTTATATTTATTTCGTTATGTCTTGTGTTTGTTACTGGTTATTTTGTTTGTACAATTTTTTATTAATTTTCTGGTTATTATTTGGTAATTTCTAATATATTGTGAGCAAAACTTCGCTATTCGAGTTTATTAATTTTCTGGTTATTATTTGGCAATTTCTAATATATTGTGAGCAAAACTTCGCTATTCGAAAATTTATCTTCCTGCGGCCGCAACACAGAAGATATTTAAAATTCACGTGCTTTCATTTCCTCAACTGCTGTAAACTTTGTGAGTTGTCTTTTTTTGGTGCCAAATGCTGTGTCTTTGTGTTTACCAGTTTACAATATTATCAAGTGACATTATAACAAAGCTTTGTTCTTTCTTGTATAAATACTTTAAAAAATTCAATTTATTTTATTTCATACTTCACAGGTTTTCACAATGACTTGGAAAAAGGAAGAATATCTTTCTCCGTTCCATACGTTGATCAAGTCTGCATTCAGTCCATCGATCAACGGAGCTACGTCGACACACTGTTGACAGGTAGGTGCCGCTGATATAATATACCTAACTATATCCATTTACAAATTTTCTCAAATAATACCTGTATTACACAGATTCTTCCATGCAACAGCTAGCTCGAAAAAAATCCTCATTTCCCTGGAGACCATGATGTGAATTTCGTGGAATTTATTTCATATGGGAGTCAGTTGATGGACGTTTCCATAAACTAGAGCAACAGGTATTCTGGGAAATAAATATTACTGGCTCTCTCTCACAGCAATTAACAACGTAAACAGAAATCATTTACTAGATTATTTACATTCTCTCTCTCCTATAATTAACAATATATTCGTAAACACTGAGCCTACTTCGTGGGTTTTTACGTACTATCTTAGCAATGAATCAGCTACATAATTTACTTAATTGTTTTAACATGTTTAACACAACGAGTAGGCGGAAACTGCGCATTTTGATCCGGACACTGCACACCGCTTTTCGAGGGATCCACTAATGCAGCCTGCAGAACTCGTAAGTAGGGGAAATATGACGTCAGCCTCACTCCACTTCTATTGGAGATGATCGACTTCCGCGTATAGTTGTTTACATTCTCTGGTCGTCAAAGGGCCATCAGTGGCGGCATGTAATTTTCAAAAAGGATTGTAATAAATTCATTGTTTTATAATGTGTTATCTCGTTTCAAGTTTTACAATTATGCTAGAGTTCCTATCTGTAGTTTCTTTGAGATTTCTTTGCATCTAACCTTCTTTATATTTTCGAAAACTTTCCTCCTAACATCACCTACGGAAACATTAATTTATAGCATTTAAATAATGAACCTCGAAAGTCACTATTAATTTCAATTCAAAATGAACACAACGAGTGACGTCCTTAATTTTACAGTATATAAATAAATAATCAATATACAGTTCGTAATAATGAACTTACCCGAAAGTTTGTGTATTCCATAATTCTTAATATGGGTTTTGTTGAAGTTGAAATGTGGTTTAATATTGAAATGACGAGTAGAAATAAATTGCATGGGACACAGTAAACAAGCAATTCTTTCGTCTTCAACAACAAAATAATCATATTCCCATTTCCTTTGGAAGTAGTATTTCTTCAAGGGTTTAGATTTTGCCATGTTCCAGTTCTCTTTAAACTGCAGTACGAGTATTGTTTGTTTGTTTATTTATTCATTCATTCATTCATTTATTCATCTATTTATTTATTCATTTATTTATTTATATACTTACTCACTGACTCACTCACTCATTCAGTCAGTCAGTCACTCACTCACTCATTCATTCATTCATTCATTCATTCTTTCATTCATTCATTCATTTATTTGGCTGGAGTACGTTACAGGACAGGTGAACAAAATCACTCTACTATCTTTGTCATTGAAAAGAACGAAATCTTCGCCTTGGGTAGTAATAAAGTTTAAATGACTCAGTCTGTCATGAACTTCGGGTTGCGATTTAGGTAGAACAGGCTGAAGTTTTCTCCGTGATCTGTATAAGTTATCTTTTATTCGACATATGTCATGCGTTTTCAGGTATTCTGTCGGCAAGATTTGACAAAGAGCATTAAATATTTTTGATGGCATCCTATTAACATCTATGACTTTTCTTTTGCAATTTTGGCGATTTAGTTTGCTGAAATCCACGACTTGGTTATGCTCACCGCGTTCTTTTATCCCTTTAAAGCATGTTTTTTTTCCATATTGGTCAACCACATACTGAATGAAGAAAACTTTTCTAAAACGGGACGATTTAACTTTTAATTTTATTTTAATTACAGACCAAAATAAGTTTCAAAATAATTTTGTCCGTTCACTAAAATAGTCCTACAAAATTGCGTACGACATACAGTTCTGTCATGCCTCGTACAATTAGTCAAAATAGTCGTATCAATGTTCAGTATGCTGCAAATGTTGTACATAATAAATTCTTATTTTATAAAAAATAAAATAAACAGAGGTCTCATAGATCCCTTCATAGTAGTTACGTGACAATAACTGTCCATAGTACTTATGGGTTACTATAGTTTTCTAATCCGCCATAAAATGTAAAGTTGAATAATAATTCGAGATACGACAGCTCATGAAGGACCATGGCCGATTAGCCGGCTGCTGGCCTCACGTCCACATGTTGAAACAGAGGTGAACGATCGACCAACCAGAATGGAGCTATGTTGTGATTAGCACGATGATCCTCCCAGCCGTTATATCTGACTTTCGTAACCGGATTTCGCTACCTATCGTAGCTCACCAAGTGAATCATAATGCTGGGTGGGCACAGGTTCCGTATACTGGCCGAAATTTCATCAGAAAATTTCTTCCCCATGAGGACTCGAACCATCGCGCATTCCGTAACGCGAGTCCTATTATGCCTTAGACCACGACGCCACGACGAGGAACTGTGAAGTTGAATACAAAATGCAAAATGTATGTGGTTCTACGAAAGAAGAGCGAAATTACATTTTATGAGACATTTTCGTGTTTTTTGTAAAAGAACGATTTATCTAAAGGCCCCAGCCATATACAGAGTGATTCAAAACCTCTTCCACAGACTCTGAGGGGGTGATAAATCTAACAATAAGGAACCCTTTTTGTTAAACAACTTATGTCTTTTGAAGTTTCGAAGTTACCGTTGAAAATGTTTTTGCGCGAGCTTACGTCAATGTACGCGAATGTGTGCACCCCTATTTTTTTGTTGATGTTTGTAAGAGACGAGAAGGGTTGTTGTTTGTTCACGTTTAATGTTCAATACCTTTTCCTTACAGTTCAGTGTAATCATCAATCGAGAATGGATGTCTACGCGGTCTTCCACCAAAGCGCCGGGGACGAAGATATCCATCGTCTCGAAGACGCTGATAAAGTCGAGCAAACATTGTGTGGTGAGGGTGATTTCTGTTTTGAAAATGTTGCTGGTACATGTGGAGAGCTCTTCTTCCGTTTCCGCGAGCCTCCCATAACACATTACCTTATCGGCTAACTCGGGAAAAGTGTAGACATCCATTCTCAATTGATGATTACACTGAACTGAAAGGGAAAGATATTGAACATTAAACATAAACAAATTACAACAAATCTTTTGTCTCTTGAAAACATCTCAACAAACAAACAAACAAACAGGAATGCACACATTCGCATACATTGACATACGCCCGTAAAATCATTTTCAACGGTAACTTCGAAACGACGCGTCAAAAGAGATAGGTGGTTTAACAAAAAGGGTTCCTTATTGTTAGATCTATCACCCCTCGGTTTTTGTTACAGAGGTTTTGAATCACTCTGTATAAGTTCTTAAATTTTTGTCGAATAGCTCGGTAAATCTACCACCTCTAGCCATCAGTACAATTGTATTACCTGTTGAACTACAGTTATTTACGTTTGTGGGGAAAAACGGAGAACGAGATGTCTAAACGAATTTATTTCCAACTTCTAGTAAACGTATCCTACAACATGTCATTCCGTCTGTGGTTGGCGAAGGGGAGTCATTGCTCTACGCCTAATAATTGTACAAAACAACCACACGGGACCGAATATGTTCTGCATCATATTGCGCAGTCTGTCGGAGTAAATAAGAATATCTTTTGTCACTAAATAATCAATTTCTAAAAATCCTGAAAATCGATTCGCGATCAGGTTATTTGGCGTTCGGATAATTGGATGGTTATTAGCAATACTGATCCAAGCGCCAAAAACCTGTTTCGAGATATTGACCATTGAAATAAATTTGTTTTTTTTTTTTTATAAAACATTTTATGCAAGAAGTATTATAACGTTCATACTATTACAAAAAAATAGCAGAAATAATACCAAAAATGGCTAACCGATTTTTAATAAGAGACCAGTAGTTGAATTAATATTTTAAGGTTTGTATTAACGTTTTGGAGGAAAATCTACATTTTTTAACCAACCTTTTTAAGATATTTATCAGACAACATAGACTAACATAACCATATATCAGAAACTTCACTTTTTGATTCCTTAAAAAAAATTATTATTTAAAAATTATTATATTTCTTCAAAATTCCATATATTTTCTAAAAATTGCTCAATTTTGAAATTTCTTTCACTGAGTTATTGCTGTTTATGCGTGCAATGCTCTGTACTAGGATTTTGCAGCTAACATTATTACAAAGAAAATTTTAGTCAAAAAACACCATTTCAAACGTTAATACATACCTTAAAGCAAAATAAATGAATTTTATGCAATAAACGAATTTTTGCTTATAAATAACAGCAAAATTCAGATATAGCATTCTTGATTTTTTCCGAGTTAAAGTAGCCTGCCATCAACAGATCTGTGCAAATATCTCTTCTTCTTCTTCTTCTTCTTCTTCTTCTTTTTCTTCTTTTTTCAAATTGTCGTTTGGTCTATTATTGCGTAACTCCGTCCAATTGTACTTCTACTGTAACAGGAATCTAGTGTCCTGGACATTACTTGCTAATAAGACTTTTATTTTTCAATTGTATTTACAAGTAGGTTGTTGAAAGAGTACATTGCACGTCACTGCCATTATTTAAGTTAAGGAAGCCTTTACACAAACAAGCTACATCAATAAATTTAAGAAAATATCGAATCGTAAACAAGCCTGGATCCCCAGTGGGATACCGAGTGTAATGTTAAACGAGTTTTGGCAGTTGCAATAGTTACTTCATTGAAACACATGTAACATCCTTTCCGAAACACGCTCACACACATGCATGCCTCTCTCTTCTCCTCACAGATCATGTCGGAAGGGTTAGGTTTTAGTGTAACAAAAGTCAATTAAAAAAACAACACTCTGGAAAATTACAATTTCATCCTTCCCCCTCTGCCTGTCACTCCCACCCAGCTCGCTACAATGAATACACTCACGACTATAGTTGATTTTAGCCGCATGGGACCGTAGAATAACCTCCTCCCACTCATGTCATTTCAGATATGTCCACTCCTATGATATCATGTGTCATTGCTGTTCCAATCCCTGCCCTTTCTCTATCTCTCTCTCTCTTCCACCCCATTCTCTCTCCATTGCAGTCGCACTCCGACACAAAAGTTGATGGACTTGGCAATCAGTCCGTTCAAATGAGGCGTCACATTTTGTAGTCAATTGATGAGGTTCATGTCACACACATACAGAACAAAAAAACTAAATAGCTAAATACGCAACGGGTACAAATATAAGTGCATTATTATCTGTCCTTTTTTTTCCCCTCCATTTTTTTATTATTTGTCATAATTCCGAAAATTGACGGCCAGAAGAACTGAGAAGTGGGACTGGTTATAATGGTATAATGGCACATTTAATTGGAAAAGTCGTGAAACATTTTGTTGTTGCATGGGAACTTTGAAGTTGCATTTAAACTAATAGGAGGTACAGATTTTGCTCATTGATTCTAACTCTTGCGTGGTACGAGCACTATTTTTGATCACGTCATTCAACTGCCATTTAGTTGGTTACACGATGGACTTCCATTGCTAGAATCGGTGTTCAGTTCCCCTGTAGTCTCTGAAAGATCTATTAATTAGATAATGTCTATTTTAACATTTCATTTGCGTTTTCAACACTACTGTCACGTACGTTTTGTATGTATGAGAGAAGTTGAGTACTTCACAATTTCCACCGTATACACTGCTCCTTCGATATAGTAAAACGCCATTGTTTACCACCCGTGCATTGGATTTAAGAGAAAATTATGATAATATAACATCTGTATGTATAATATTACTCAATAAATCCATCTATCTATCTACATATATTTTGTTTTTATGTGAAGAGCGAATCTTGCGTTGGATGGACCAAACGTAATTTGCTGTATTCAGTGCCAGAAGTGTTTAATTATCGAAATTGATCTCTTTGACCGCTACATGAAATTATTTGCTAGAACTGGCCGACCGCCAGTTTGGCGGAACGGTTGGCGGAACTGAACGATAGACTAATAAAACTCCAACACATTGATGGAACTAGCGGATAGACCTAAGGAACTGGTTGAAACACTGATGGGACTGACAGACTGGTTGAATTGGCTGCCTGGCATAACTGACCGACATATAATCAATTGAAGTCCACACCTGTGGAGTAACGGTTAGCGCGTCTAGCCGCGAAACCAGGTGGCCCGGGTTCGATTCCCGGTCGGGGCAAGTTACCTGGTTGAGGGTTTTTCCGGGGTTTTCCCTCAGCCCAATATGAGCAAATGCCGGGTAACTTTCGGTGCTGGACCCCGGACTCATTTCACCAGCATTATCACCTTCATCTCATTCAGACGCTAAATAACCTAAGCTGTTGATAAAGCGTCGTAAAATAACCTACTAAAATAAAATAATCAATTGAATTGAATCAGATCTCCCTATATGATCTTGAGAACTGAGTGACAAAAAGAACTGATTGATTGACCGGCGGGATTGGTTGTATGACCCGCGAAACTGGTTGTCTGACATACGGGACTTGTTGTTTGGCTGACGAGACTGGCTGTCTGACCGACGGGACTGGTCTGACCGGTGAAACTGTTTGTGTGACATGAGGGACTCGTTGACTGACGGGACTGGTTGTATGGTCGATGAAACTAGTTGTCTGGCCGACGAGACTGGTTGTCTGGCCAGCAGGACTGGTTGTTTGGCCGGCGGGATGGTTGTCAGATTGGCGGGACTGGTTGTCTGACCGACGAGATTGATTGTCTGGTCGACTGGACTGTTGTATGGCATGCAGAACTGGTTGTCTGGCCGGCGGAACTGGTTGTCTGATAGGCGGGACTGGTTGTCTGATCGGCGGAACTGGTTGTCTGGCCGGCGGAACTAGTTGCCTGATCGATGGAACGATTGTCTGACCGACGAGACTGGTTGTCTGACTGAAGGGACTGGTCTGGCAGGCAGAACTGATTGTCTGATCGACGGGACTGGTTGTATGATCGGCGGAACTGGTTGTCTGACCGACGGGACTGGTTGTCTGGCAGGCGGAACTGGTTGTATGATTGACGGGACTGGTTGTCTGATTAGCGGGACTGATTGCCTGACTATTGGGACTGATTACCACAATGTCTGGAGTGACTGTGTGATCAGTGGGACTAATTTATTGATAGGAGGGACTTAATCACTGATCGCCGAGAATGACTTACTGACGGATTAGATTGACTAACTGACTGACGAGATTGAACTGGATAATAGTTGCTGTTATTGTCAGCACTCAATGACTGAGCTACGGTAGATAGAGTTATGCAAACGTTTTGAAGAGATACAAGTCCATGTTTGTCATTTTGTGTATTCGCACCTCAGCTTAATTCTCACGCTTAACGTCACAATTCTGTCACTAATCCGAGTTGGCTTCGGTGGTGTGAACTGATAAGGGAAAGTTTGGCTATGACGGGGTTCTATTAGAGCAGGAGCAAGGTGCTTGAGATGGGCGGTACATGTGGCCCGCATGGAGTGGTCCGCCTGCATACTAACTCTGTTTATAATATCTGAAAGCGGAGCATCACTTGCGCCACATTACATCGCGTGCGTGTGTGTGGACTACAGTGCTCCTTGGGATAGTCTCAATTGCCGGGATAATGCTAAGACCGGAGGGAATTCTGATGCTCGCTAAGACTAAGTACGCCATACCAGCTACTGAATGTTAAAACGCTTGTGTTACGCGATAGTCGGCTTTATGAATACAGTAGTCCACTCTCTGGGGATTTGTACAAATGCAGAAATGTTTAACTTTCTGTCCATATTTTATTTACCTGTATTAATTAACACAACTGCGGATTCTACCTCACTTCCTTTTCCGTTTTTCTTTCCTTTTTTCTCTATATTTTATTATCCGTTCTATATTTCCTCGTTACTAAATTTATTTTCCTTTCTTTACTCCTTATTTCTTTTTTTTTCTGTCTAATCCTGTATTTTAACGTGAAATATTTATGCTCGAGAATCAAATGAATGCTGGACATAAAAATGCTCTAAGTTAAAAAACCAAGCCATAGAAAACAGGATCAGAACGCTCCAGACGGGTGCCACAATATTTTACTGTATTTGAATCGGACGGAGCTAAAAGGAATTAAATCAAAATATGAAGTTTAGGGTTATGCAACAATCTGAACAACTGATGTCATGTGCATCGAACGGTGGAAGAAGGAACTAAGACTTTTAAATATTCTTTTGTCTTCTATAACATAAAAATATAATATTTGTGTTATTAGTGGAATATTTTTTGCTTCTCCTGAAAAGTTGTCAAAAGTGACTTAATTCCTTTTAGCTCCGTCTGATTCATTTCTTTCCGATGCTACATGAATCGTTTCACAAAATTGTCATAATTAGTTTACAGACGTGAACAAATTATTAGAATAAATACAATTATTTACCTAAGTGTTTTATTGGTTTTAAAATGGAGTACAGTTACATAATTCGTCATTTATAACAATTACACATTACTTATTTTGTATACATTCCTTTTCCCTTGGTAACTTAAGTATTCCAAATCTCTTCGGCATGCTACTTATAAGATTTCTGTAATATTCCCGAATTTCACTCCTTATTAATGATCCCTTGAACTCAATTTTAGTGGTAATGTTGAATTTCTTTAATCTCTTCTTAACAGAGGACCAGAGACTCTCGATTGGGTTCATATCAGGGCTGTTGTCTAGCAAATTAATTGTCTAGGCGTGGGAATCCTGAAGAAATTTTGAAACCTACTTCGCTTTATGGCAATGGTGGGCATTCCTGCGGCATTGCCCCAGTGACGTCAGACATCAGCGAAGCATCAAACTTATCCCCTACCTTCCCCTTCCCCCACTCCATGAAAATACTGCGCGTGTACGTGGCGGATTATACTGGATTGCTGTACTTCGGAGCTTCATTAGTGATACAATGTCTTTCGCAGAATCATATGAATCGAGAGGAAGGCGGTTCATTCATTTCTCATGTTTAGGATTAGTTACAAATGTTCAGGACGCGAACTTAAATATGTACATTCTTAAAATAGGTGACCTGTTTTACGAGTTCAAATAACACAGATTCAGTGATTTTCAAAGGATGGAGAAAGATTTCAATATTTTTGTCACTCCTTTTCATGTTTAAATTGAAAATGTTATCCCAGAATTGCAATTAGAGGTAGGCTACAGGATTTGCAGAATGATGGCTTCTTGAAAGCAGAATGTGAAGGTCTACTGGGGGCTAACATTTTTAAAAGATATCCAGTAATGCATATCCACTGCTTAGACAGTTTGCTTAAAAAATAATGAGTACCGTCATTTCCCATAAATATGGTCCTGGAACATAACTATTGTCCAAGATACAACTATTAAAATTTTGTACTCCATAACGTAGTACCTTGTTTGTCTATATTCTTGCTGAATTCAAGTCACTGCAGCTATCTACGAACGGTCTATGTTACTTCTACAATGATCTTTGAATGGTTGTATCGTGGACCATAGAAGTTGTGTTCCAGGACCATAGTTATGGGAAATGGCGGTATGTATTCATCAACCTACCAATGCGAACAGCTGGTTTCTAAAATGAAATTTATAAAGTCCAGCCAAAGATCCCGCTTAAGCGATGCTCATCTCCTTGCGCAACTGAAAATAGCATGCACAGATAGCCTATAAATCCCAATTTCTTTGAAAAATGATTAATTAAATATCACGTGAATGGACTATTCTAATGACATATGGTAGGTAGGAGTGTAGTGGCGCAGCTGTAAATCCGTCACTGCACTGTAGAGTGCAACCCCTCCCGCAGTATGTAGTTGCCATTTAAATCCTGTCTTGTGGGTTGCGTTCATTTTGCCCACCACTGCTTTATGGCATGGAACACCATCTTGCATAAATATGCATAAAACAGGAAACCAGTCTCATAACTATGACCTCTCATAATAATTTAAAAAGTAATAGGATCAGTGTTGTCATCGCTATGTGCTCATTTACAAAACTACATAATGATAAACATAAAAAAATTGAAAAATAATATCTATAGTCTAATAATTTGTTAACCTCTGTATTATTATTATTGTTATTATTATTATTATTATTATTATTATTATTATTATTACTGTTATTATTATTATTATTATTATTATTATTATTATTATTATTATTATTATTATTATTATTAGGCCATGTATTTCAAGTGAGAGAAGAGCTGTATCGTAGCTTGCAGCTGGTGTTTGACGTGCCTCTGACAGGCCCGTGACTCGACTAATATCGACAATGCTGTGCTGCAAATTTATTCCGGCAACTGCCCCACACAATGATCTGACACTTAGCGCGTTCAATCGACAGTTAACAATACAGCGCATACGGGTTATTAAAAATCACGCTACGATAGACAGATGAAGTGCGGAGAAGTCAGCAAACTATGAACATGGGCTTCATTGACTCGTAAATCGTTACAGCACCCTCCTCAATATCTATGTGAAAATTTGCCCCCCTTTTCCGGTGTAATATAATTTTATAGTCCAAACTCCAATGGAAATCTTGCAATGTTGAGTTAAAACGAAGAGAACGATATTACTCTCGTCCCCCAGCAGCAAAGTTAAATTATTTTTCGTATAAAATATCGCATAACTCTGTGTGGCTTACAAACTTCAGACGTAAGTCGGTTGTCTAGTTCATTTGAAATTTACTGCAGAAGGCCTATTTGTTCCTATTTATTTCATCTTGTGTAGTGATGACCATTATGACAGTGACGACGATATCTAATGATGACCATAACGTGATGATTTGTATGATAATAATGACTACATGCCTGATAATGACCATGACGAATTTATAGGTGACGGGATGTCTGATGACGATGACGACCTCCGGTGGTGACGTGATGTTTGATAATGTCGATGACATCTATATCTGATGACGATGACGACCTAGTCTGTGACGAGACGTCTGATGATGATGATGATGATGATGATGATGATGATGATGATTACGACGACCATGCCTGACGATGACGAAGAGGATCATATCTTATGATCACGATGACGGCCATGTCTGATGGTGACGGAATTTCTGATGACTACCACGTGTCATTACGATGGCGACCTTGTCTGATAATTACGACAACAATCTTGTCTAATAAAGACGATGAAGACCTTGTCTAATAGTGATGAGATGTCTGCTAATGAAGATGACAAGCATGTTCGATGACAATTACGACCATGCCTAATGAAGACGATGTCTAATTTTGAGGAGAACCACTATATCTGATGCTCACGATGACGGCCATGTGTGATGATGACGACTACGACCTTGTCTGGTGGTAACAAGATGTCTGGCGGTGACCATGACGATCATACCTGATGATGACGGTGATATCTTTTCTAGCGGTGACGAGCTGTATTATGATTACAATGGTGACCATGTCTAATATCGGTGACGGTCTTTTGTGTTGGTAACCAGATGTCTGATTACGACAGCTTTGCCTTGATGGCAACGAGAAGTCTGATGACGATTACGAATATACCTGATGATGACCATGACGACCATATCTGATGACTATGGCGAACATATCTGATAATGACAATGACGATCGTGTCTGATGACCATATATGATGATGACGATCAGGTCTGATGTTGATCTAATTACCATCTCTGATGTTAACGATGACGACCAGTCTGATGATGACCATGACGACCATATCTGATGAATATGGCAAACATGTCTGATAATGACGATGACAATCGTGTCTCGTGACCATATCTGATGATGACGATCAGGTCTGATGTTGACCTAATTACCATGTCTGATGTTGACGATGACGACCAGTCTGATGATGACGATGACCGTGTTTGATGATGACGATGACGAGCATGTCTGATGATAACGTCGAATACATCTAATGATGGGAGCGCATTGTCTGATGATGAGAGCCAATTGTCTGAAGATGATAATGACGATGTCTCATGAGGATAGTAACGTTGTCTGACGATGATGGCGATGTAAATTACTATGGCGTTGGTATTGACAATGGTAATATAAAAAAAAGATGGTGATATTCATTATGACGACCACAATCATGACGAAGGTAATAATGAATTTGTTGATGTCTGTGTTAATATGTGCGGTTATGAAAACTACTATCATGATAACTATGACGTTTTTGCAACTATTATGTTAATGAGATTGTGTCTGTGGCGATGGTAGTGGCCTGATGGAACATTTTATTGAGTTCTGAATGATTGACGGATGATATTGAGACCGTAGTTTCATTACAAGTATTGTTACCCTAGCAGAGAAAAATAAACATTTATGAAATAACATAGTAATTAAAAAGTAATTGGAAAATAGAGGAATGCGTTCATAAATCCTGTTACATTTATTCATCCCTCAACAACAATTATGCGTAATGTCATACATTCTCATTATGATTGGAATATAACTGGTGAACTGTACAAAACTGCAATGAATTTTGAATGGAATTGTCTGCTAAAATCACGAATTATATTAACATATACAAATTAACTAGATACGGTGACGCATCGGTTTATGATGTATTAAAATTGAAATGTAGCGGTAGACATCTCAAAATAAGAATTTTTTCAGTGTTACACAATATAATTCATATTTCCCGTTAATTGCAAGTCATCATTACCATCATCACCACAATAATAATAATAATAATAATAATAATAATAATAATAATAATAATCATCATCATCATCATCATCATCATAATCATGATTACCACCATCACCACCACTACCACCATCAAGAATAATGAAATTGCTAAACTCTATTTAATTTCAAGGAAAATCAGAACTAATCATACTATCAAGCTTGTAATCATAATAAATAATGATAATTTATTATAATAATCTTAAACTTTCACTGCTTAGGACCTACAATATTTTTTTTTTATTTTAGCACAGTATTTTACTACTTTTAACTACGCTCTAGAATATGCCATTAGGAAAGTTCAGGATAACAGAGAGGGTTTGCAATTGAAGGGGTTACATCAGCTTCTTATCTATGCGGATAATGTGAATATGTTTGGTGAAAATCCACAAACGATTAGGGAAAACAAGGAAATTTTACTTAAAGCAAGTAAAGCGATAGGTTTGGAAGTAAACCCCGAAAAGACGAAGTGTATGATTATGTCTCGTGATCAGAATATCCTACGAAATGGAAATATAAAAATTGGATATTTATCTTTCGAAGAGGTGAAAAAATTCAAATATCTTGGAGCAACAGTAACAAATATAAATGACACTTGGGAAGAAATTAAACGCAAAATAAAGAACTTATGGGAAATGCCTGTTATTATTCGGTTGAGATGCTTTTCTTATCTAATCTGCTGTCAAAAAATCTGAAAGTTAGAATTTATAAAATAGTTACATTACCGGTTATTCTGCATGGTTGTGAAACTTGGACTCTCACTTTGAGAAAGGAACAGAGATTAAAGGTGTTTGAGAATAAGGTTCTTAGGAAAATATTTGGGGCTAAAAGGGATGAAGTTACAGGAGAATGGAGGAAGTTACACAACGCAGAACTGCATGCATTATACTCTTCACGTGACATGATTAGAAACATTAAATCCAGACGTTTGAGATGACAGGGCATGTAGCACGTATGGGCGAATCCAGAAATGCATATAGAGTGTTAGTTGGGAGGCCTGAGGGAAAAAGACCTTTCGGGAGGCCGAGACGTAGATGGGAAGATAATATTAAAATGGATTTGAGGGAGATAGGATATGATGATAGAGACTGGATTAATCTTCCACAGGATAGGGACCGATGGAGGGCTAATGTGAGGGCGGCAATGAACCTTCGGGTTCCTTAAAAGCCATTTGTAAGTAAGTAAGTAGGTTATTTTACAACGCTTTATCAACATCTTAGATTATTTAGCATCTGAATGAGATGAATCCCGGTGAAATGAGTCCGGGGTTCAGCACCGAAAGTTTCCCAGCATTTGCACATAGCTATTGGGTTGAGGGAAAACCCTGGAAAAAAACCTCAACCAGGTAACTTGCCCCGACAGGGAATCGAACTTTTCCATTTTAATATTAATTTGAGTTGTATGGCAGAATTCTATTAGGTTGTTTTGTGCACAGCGATTCGAATTTAGCGAGTGGATCTTAACATCAAGGAATTTCTCTTTAACGAAAGAATAAATATTTGTGAAAACTTTTAAAGGTGAGAAACTGATATTATTAAAAATAAGGATACAAATGCTGTAATATAACTTATTATCAAAATAATAAATCGTGAAATGAAGTAACAGAAGGGTTTGAAGCTGTAAGTTGCACTAAACGACCAGTTAAAATCTATTTATTGAATTTAGTGAACTATTAGAACTTATCTCTCCGTCTTACGGCGAATTTCTTTACGAATATGACCAAAAAGTAAAAATATTGAAGGTTTTATCAAGTTGAATTACTTAAAAACTCCCGATGGTCCAAAATTTTGTAATATTTTGTTCTTGTTTTGAATATTTTAGGTCTTCTTACGTATTCAACATCAGTGTCGGTAACACTTTCAAAGAAAACTCCACGAATTTTTTTCTCAATTTTCTTCAGTTTACAAGAACATAGGCTAATCTCAAGATATCATGCATTACGAATTTACTGCAATATATTCTACGGTAAATAATGGAGAAAAGAGGATACCCACAACATCTGATAAGAACATTACGTAGCATGTATCTTAATACCAATATTTGCATTGACAAAGGGAAAGGTCCAGGTAAATTAACAACAGAAATTAATGGGGTGTTAGACAAGGGTCCCACTATCATCCACTGTATTTAATATATATCTTAACGAAGCCGTTGATGACTAGCTGAATATTTTAAACTATGATTTTATCTTAGATGAAACACCTGTAAATTCCCTTCTTTTTGCAGACGACCAAGTGGTGATTGCTGATACTGAATACAACCTCCAAAGTGTAGCTTATAAACTGAGTCAAATAACTAAAAGCTATAATTTAAAAATATCGTACACTAAAACAAAAACAATGGCTTTCATAGGGACCCAGCATAAAAGGTCGAAAATAGTTATTGACTCCAAAATTATTGAACAAGTTATTAATTTTAAATATTTAGGATGCAACATTTCTTATGTGGAAAAAAGAGATACGGAAGAAATTATACATAGATTTGAAGGTATATGTGGAACAATTAGACGGAGCTTAGGAAAAAGAACAACGAAAGGAGAACACAGTTAAAACTCTACAAAACAGTAGCCCTTCCAGTACTACTTTACGGAGCAGAGACATGGAGGTTAACAGAAAGAGACAAAAGACGACTAGAAGCCTCAGAAATGAAATTCGTAAGATCAGTGGCGGGATATTCTTTATTACAACACAAGAGGAATGAAGATATCAGAAAAGAATTAGGGATAAAAGGAATAACACAAAAGTTAACAAATCAACGTAATAGGTGGATGGAACGTCTAGAAAGGATGGAGGATCACCGAATTCCCAAGAAAGCTTTCCAGGATGCTCCAAGAGGAAGGAGAAATGTTGGACATCCTAGGTTTCGTTGGAGAGAACAATTCTAATGGGGACGGAACGGGCCTACCGGCTCAACCCGTAATGTAGATGTAGATGATGATGATGATGATGATGATGATGATGATCTATAGTAAAGATAAGTTCCTGATTGACGATATTTTGCCGGATATTTTAAAATCTGTTAGTAAAGTCCCAATGAAAGAAACTGTAAAGTTTTACCTGGCGATCGTAAAAATGGGCATAAGAAATATACTCTAATGTCCCTGTCAAGAATTATCAGAGCAGTGTATATATATCAAACTATAGCAGACTTCCTTACATGAGAATAGCAAAATATTGAAATAAAATTTTATTATCGTTTGATGCTCATACTCGCCAATGAACTTCTAATAGAGGGTTGTCAATTCTTCGTGCTTGAACTACCTTCACGACTTTGAACCCTGCTCTCAAAGTCCTCGAAAACCGAGAGTGATTGCCTAGGAGAGGTGATGCATGGCCCGCACTCTGTCACTGTCGTCCTAATGCTAAAGTGGAGGTTCAGAATTCCCTTCCCTTTGACCTGGCACCCAAAGCACAAGAACCGTTATTACAATTCCTAACTCAGCGTAGCCAACTCGACAAGCTAAATACTTCGCTTGTCTGTTTTATGAAAGTACAAAGCAAGCCACGTAGATTTTTTTAGGATTTCGCCGTGATTGTACTACTGTATGAAGAAGAATTTGTGATTTTGAACTAGCTATTTGTTGAGACATAATATCTGCTACGATTCGAAAATGTTTACAGGTTTTATTATGAGGGAGAAGAGACTTAATGGAATTTTCGGGAGAGGGACACTATTACCTAGCATTGCGACATGTTACGACCTATTGCGCTAACATTCAAGCTAAGCTCATTCACAAACCCACCTCGGCTGACTACGCTAAGGTTCGCTGCGTCCTTAAGTTTCGAGTAGACAATTCTCCCCTCGTCTCTAGGCCAGCCTCGTCAGCGAGTCGCAAGCCGGCGAATGCTATGGAATGATGACGAAATGGAGAAACGACGGAATGATGTAGATGCCTTACTTACTTACTTAATTACTCACTGTCTTTTAAGAAACCCGGAGGTTCATTGCCGCCCTCACATAAGCCCACCATTGGTCCCTATCCTGAGCAAGATTAATCCAGTCTCTATCATCATATCCCACCTCCCTCAAATCCATTTTAATATTATCTTCCCATCTACGTCTCGGCCTCCCCGAAGGTATTTTTCCCTCCGGCCTCCCAAATAACATTCTATAAAATATGCATTTCTGGATTAGCCCATACGTGGTACATGCCCTGCCCATCTCAAACGTCTGGATTTAATGCTCCTCTTTATGTCAGGTGAATGCGTGCAGTTCTGTGTTATGTAACTTTCTCCATTCTCAGGCCTGATCGAGACCCGTACTCGGACCGCATGCGTGATAGACTAAAGATCTGACCTCTCAGACATCGGGTCTAGGGAGATGAGCCCCACAGTTTGAAGTGTTCGCTCTGCCTGACAAGCCTAAACTGGATACGGGGACACAGAACTTCTGTTGTATACAGTGCGTTTGTGAAATTCTACGACAAACTTTGGGAATAATTATAGACACAGAACCAATAAAATAGTTACTTAAATATAAATAATTTCGAGGGAAAAATTGTTCCGGAGCCGGATATCGAACCCGGGACCTTTGGTTTAACGTACCAACGCTCTACCACTGAGCTACTCGGGAACTCTAACCGACACCGATCCAATTTTTCCCTCTATATCCACAGACATCAAAGTGGGCTGACAACCGTCAAGCAACCAACTTCGAGTGCACACTAACTCCGTGTGACTTAAATTGTGGTTTTCTGTTAACGAACAGTAACGTGTATTATGCAAATTAAGATTTCAGGTATAACTCCCTGTAAAGTTGATTTGAATAATTTCGAGGGAAAAATTGTTCCGGAGCCGGGTATCGAACCCGGGACCGTTGGTTTAACGTACCAATGCTTTACCACTGGCTACTCGGGAACTCTAACCGACACCCATCCAATTTTTCCCTCTATATCCACAGACCTCAAAGTGGGCTGACAACCGTCAAGCAACCAACTTCGAGTGCACACTAACTCCGTGTGACTTAAATTGTGGTTTTCTGTTAACGAACAGTAACGTGGATCGGTGTCGGTTAGAGTTCCCGAGTAGCTCAGTGGTAAAGCATTGGTACGTTAAACCAACGGTCCCGGGTTCGATACCCGGCTCCGGAACAATTTTTCCCTCGAAATTATTCAAATCAACTTTACAGGGAGTTATACCTGAAATCTTAATTTGCATAATACACGTCACTGTTCGTTAACAGAAAACCACAATTTAAGTCACACGGAGTTAGTGTGCACTCGAAGTTGGTTGCTTGACGGTTGTCAGCCCACTTTGAGGTCTGTGGATATAGAGGGAAAAATTGGATCGGTGTCGGTTAGAGTTCCCGAGTAGCTCAGTGGTAGAGCGTTGGTACGTTAAACCAAAGGTCCCGGGTTCGATACCCGGCTCCGGAACAATTTTTCCCTCGAAATTATTCAAATCAACTTTACAGGGAGTTATACCTGAAATCTTAATTTGCTTAATACACGTTACTGTTCGTTAACAGAAAACCACAGTTTAAGTCACACGGAGTTACTGTGCACTCGAAGTTGTTTGCTTGACGGTTGTCAGCCCACTTTGAGGTCTGTGGATATAGATGGAAAAATTGGATAGGTGTCGGTTAGAGTTCCCGAGTAGCTCAGTGGTAGAGCGTTGGTACGTTAAACCAAAGGTCCCGGGTTCGATACCCGGCTCCGGAACAATTTTTCCCTCGAAATTATTCAAACCAACTTTACAGGGAGTTATACCTGAAATCTTAATTTGCATAATACACGTTACTGTTCGTTAACAGAAAACCACAATTTAAGTCACACGGAGTTAGTGTGCACTCGAAGTTTATTGCTTGACGGTTGTCAGCCCACTTTGAGGTCTGTGGATATAGAGGGAAAAATTGGATCGGTGTCGGTTAGAGTTCCCGATTAGCTCAGTGGTAGAGCGTTGGTACGTTAAACCAACGGTCCCGGGTTCGATACCCGGCTCCGGAACAATTTTTCCCTCGAAATTATTCAAATCAACTTTACAGGGAATTATACCTGAAATCTTAATTTGCATAATACACGTTACTGTTCGTTAACAGAAATCCACAATTTAAGTCACACGGAGTTAGTGTGCACTCGAAGTTGGTTGCTTGACGGTTGTCAGCCCACTTTGAGGTGTGTGGATATAGAAGGAAAAATTGGATCGGTGTCGGTTAGAGTTCCCTAGTAGCTCAGTGGTAGAGCGTTGGTACGTTAAACCAAAGGTCCCGGGTTCGATACGCGGCTCCGGAACAATTTTTCCCTCGAAATTATTCAAATCAACTTTACAGGGAGTTATACCTGAAATCTTAATTTGCATAATACACGTTACTGTTCGTTAACAGAAAACCACAATTTAAGTCACACGGAGTTAGTGTGCACTCGAAGTTGGTTGCTTGACGGTTGTCAGCCCACTTTGAGGTCTGTGGATATAGAGGGAAAAATTGGATCGGTGTCGGTTAGAGTTCCCGAGTAGCTCTGTGGTAGATCGTTGGTACGTTAAACCAAAGGTCCCGGGTTCGATATCCGGCTTCGGAACAATTTTTCCCTCGAAATTATTCAAATCAACTTTACAGGGAGTTATACCTGAAATCTTAATTTACTTAAATATATGTCCAAAATTGTAATATTGAATAGCAATGTGCCACTTTACAAATGCAACGTAAATATCTCGATCGTCAATCCAACTTGTTCCATCGCTGGATTAATTCCGTACGTAGTATCTTGTTTGCTGATCTCCTGCTTGTGACAATGGATTACACCAATGTGGAAATGCCAGACATTGCTTAAGCCTATGTATAATTATATTGGCAGAAAGGAATGTAGCGGAAGTTTTTTTTTGTCTATTGTGTGGAGGAGGGATCCGAAGACTTACACTACAGCCTGAGGCTTATTGTGCTTACCACTCCTATTCTGTGAATGATTGTATAGCCGAATGGCCGCGGTGATGTAGAAGTACAGTACGTCGCACCGTGAACTTAACCCAGGCTATAGTATGCAGGATATGATGATGATGATGATGATATGTGAGTTAATGACGATGAAATGAGTCGGAGATCTAACGCCGAAAGTTACCCAGAAATTCTGCTTCAATTGGTTGAGGGAAAACCCCGGAAAAAATCACAACCAGGAAAACTTGCCCTTAACAGGATTTTGAACCCAGAGCTCTCGTTTCGTGGTATCCAAAGAGGTGGACTAGCGGACGAGACCTAATCTTAATTCTGCATTCTTCATTACACTTTTTTAATAGTTATGTCAGTGAAAAACTATTAAGTTATTTACAGTACATTAATTGAATAACAACTTCATTGTGTTAATATTTAAATTTTGTCACCCTATTGACTGGTTTTGAAGTAGTTTTAATCACCTGAATAATTAATCGCAATTTAAATATTAACACGGTGAACTTGTTATTTA